>NC_057813.1:198845178-198995621 GCF_018294505.1 Triticum aestivum
TCAGAAGAGAAGACAAGACGAGATGGAGGGAGATCCACCGCGACTCAGCTGGTCAGGCGGCGCGCCCAGATCCGGCCTTGCTCTGGCCGTCGCCGATGAGCTGCGCCCAGTTCAGCCATGGCGCGACCGAGCAGGCGAGGAGGGAGACTAGCTAGGAGTTTCCCCCCTCTCTATCTCTCTCTTGGGGGGCGCCGCCCTTCATCTGCTCCCGCGATGGCGCCGGATCCACATCCACAGCCACGGCGCCGGCACCCATGGAGTGACCGTGTGCTTCTTCTCCATGGACATGGAGCTCCCACAACACACCATGGAAGGCCTGGAGCTCCTTCTCACGGCAGGTCCCTCTTCTCCTCCCCACCTCCGCACTGCTCTGCTCTGTTCTGTTCGATTGGATTTGGCCTCTCCCCTCTCTCACTCTCTCCCTGATTCATGCGCGCAGGTGCACCGCGTACAGGAGGGAAGACCAACGCTCCTCCGGATCTGCTTCTTCCCGGGTCGCCGTTGCTCCACGGAAGGTATCACACCCCCTCTCTCATGCTCTGGTTGTCCACCCCCACTCTCATGCTCTGATTCATAGTAGGAAATTTCAGGGATGGAACTGAGATTACATGTGAAATTTAAGGAGATGTTTTTTTTGCATATGCTAATATTGTACCACTAATTGCAGGCGGAAAGTCATAGAAGATGGCTCATTAGCTTCAAACAGATCAGTGGTTACTGAATCAGTCTCAAAATCTTGTTCCTCCGCAGAAGTGAAAGATGAAGATGTTGCAATTGCAGTTGTGATTGATGCAGCTGAACTTAAATGGTTAGAATACAGCATTTCCTTCTTGCATAAGTCAGCAGCTAGATTTTTTGGTACCTTTTCTAATGATCATATTTAATGGTGCATGCAGGGAAGAGCAGTCATTTAGGAGAGGACAAGCTCCTGGAAGGTTTACATCAGGACGCCATAATGGTAATGCAGAAATTCCCTGTCTTCAGTGTCATGTTCTTTTGAGTTATGATTATGCTAGCAGATAATCTGAAAAGATTCTCTTAAAAATCAAAGCCATTGTTATGATGAAAAAGAGTGTGTAGGTGTTCAAGCTTTGCGGACACCAGATTTATTTTCTTTTTGGCACGGTAGACCATGTTTCAATTGGATCTTTTTTTGATGGTAACTAGACAATTGTTTCCAGCCCATTAGACAGCCTTTGAACTCTAGCAGATTTTCATACAAATTTTGATAGATTCATGGTTTTTTGTGAATATGTGAACTATACCGCTGCACAATATGCTTGTGTTGTTCTGTGAATGTGTTCAGAATACTGTTTAACATGTGCTCTGTTTGACAAATCTTTCAAATTGAAGGCCATGGATCATCAGAAAGGGAGGCACCTCCACCCGGCTATGTGTGCCGCAGCTACGGAGTTCCAGGCCATTTCATTCAACATTGCCCACAGGAAAACCAGACGCCTCCACCTGGATATACCTGCTACAGATGTCGGGTTCCAGGGCATTTTATTCAGCATTGCCCAACCATTGGCGGTTCCAGGGCAGTTTATATTTACTGTGATGTTAGTGTTCTTTATTAGCATGATAGCATCTTCACTTTGTTTTTTCAAATAAATTCATTGTTCAGTATTTACTGCTCTACTTTATTCATAAATCCATTGTTCATTTTTGTTTATTAAAATAGCCATGTCTATCTGCTATTCCTAGGATTTCCTTAAATAACTATGCTAATAAATATATCCATCTCAGAGAGAATTAATCTTGCTTCCTTGCAGACTCTGAACATCAGGACCATGTGGACTAAACTTGCATGTGGGTGCACCAAGGCGAAGGTCCCACTCATCAAGGGATAACAACTAATTGGTCAGACTTTGTGAAGACAGGGGTTGGATAATTTGGAGAATGTCTTTGCGTTCAAGGCTAAAAGGGGCAAAGTGTCGTTCGTTGTCTACCTGTTTTGACAAGGTTGGTTACAAGGTTGTCATCATACTATCCATGCAAATGTTTCCTGTGATTTCATCTGCTAAACAATGATGCATTAGCAGAACTATATAGGTTCATTGTGAGCGTTCGCTTGGACTTATCTCACACTGTTGATCTGGCTCGCTTTGGTTATGTAATAAGCCAACTATTGTATCTACTTAGTGTTGATCCATCAGCTTGGCTTACTTTTGGAACATACTACGTATTCCCCCATTTGTCATGAACTTTTAGATCTAATGTTTCATGCTTCTCGTATATTTGATGGCCTTACCTTTTGTCATTGTTTGGACAAATTGCTCTACAATGTATCAAGGCAATGCCATGCTTTTGATGCAACCTTATTGTATTGGACTGATCCATTATTTGAGCAATCACTCTAATTTTCCTTTGCAATGGTTAATACATTGTTTATGCGCTTGGACAATAAGTTGAGTTAGGCACCCGCGAGAATTGATTTGGTGTATGGCACTGTACGCGCGAGAAATTTTATGCAGTTGATTTCTATCTAAATATTCCTTGGGCCAGTTCATAGAAAAGGATTCTGTACTATAGCTGTATTATCGGATTGTCATATACTATAGCTGTATTATCAGATTGGATATGACAGTGCCCGGCAACACTGCTGCCGGGTGCGGCAAGCCGCACTTCCTATCTAGTATGCAAAATGGCCGATGGAGTGTTGACATCGTCCTTAAAGCAAGCTATGTGCAAGTTATTTTTCGGCACACAAGCTTTGCCAAAAACAGGGGGCATGTGTTGACACCAGATTTTGGCACGCTCAAGAACTTATTTAAGATGACCTTAAATGGAGAAGTGATCTTCATGAAAGATTTCCGTATTGTTAATATGAACATCTTTAAAGTTTGAGTCATCACCGTCCGATTTCATCTCGAATGCCGAAACTATGCTCAAAGTACTAAGATCTTATATTCAGAGTACAGTTTGGACGATTAAGCCCCGAAGATGACCTCAAATGGAAAAATGATTTACGCAGATTGTCTTCGTCTCGTCGAAACAATCGATTTGATATAAAAATCGTCCAAATCCGAGTTCGTAAGCAAAAGTTAGAGCCATCGGAATAGAGCCCTGTCAGGAGGCAAAAACTGACGCGCCCCACCAGACACCCTGTCTAATGGGTAGCGCGAATAATAGCCTGTTTTGCGCGACCGATTTGACCCTCAAGATTACCTCTAATCAAAACACGTTCAACATGAAAGTTGTTCGTCTCGTCGAAACGGTCAGGATTGCTTTTAGGCTCGTTTCCATCTAAGATCGTTTACCACCTCAAAAATTACTCGCAAGGTGCAACCAGTTTAAACCGAACAGTTTTGGAAAGTTCGGACAAAACCAATCCGAACTTGACTAGGGTTTTGGACGTGAATCCAAGCCTTTTCCTTGCACGGGAAGTCCAGCCGCCTCTTATATATCTAAAGGGTGACGGCCGATTGAACAACACACAATCGATAAAATCATCTACCACTTTTTATCTTTTATCTTTTCTCCTTAACCCTAGTTCTTCTTCTTCCTCGTTCTTTGTCTGTTCTTCATTGCAGGGCGGCGAACCTCGAGGCCCTAGGGGCGATCAGGTTGACCTAGGGCAGTCCATAGCCGCCGTGCCCTGACGGGGTCCCTCCCGGGCGTTGTGGGGTTTCGGGTCCTCAAAAGCGTCCGTCGGATTGTCTTGCGTACCGCACTTCCGGTGGGTCTCCTTCGACGTGAGCTGCGGTGCATCACCCCCGACGTCGAGGGTACACGGTGACATGTTCGTGTGCGAACACACTGGAGGCGAGCCAGCTCGAGGAGGATGCCCACTAGGATGGGCTGGACAAAGCCCTTGCCTTGTCGGCAACGGGGCACTCCGTCCACGCTCCGCTGTTCGGCCCGCCACCGCCGCCGCCCTTCGTCGAGCCGAAGACAGAGCCTGAGCCCACGCCCACGCGGAAGCGGTCGACATCACCGCCCACTTGGCCCGAGGAGTCCTACTCCTGGACCGGCTACGTTCACAATTCACAGTTGTGAATTTTTCACCTCTTTATTGTGCTGCTGGTCATGATGTCAAAAATATACTCAGAACACATCGTAGCTGAGTTCATAGTTGTAAGCTGATGATCACCAGGAGATTTATGGGACACATCGTAGCTTTGTGCAATCCGATTGTAAGTGCAGACTTCAAAGTGCAACAGAAAAAAAAAAGCTATACTGGCAGCATCGAATAATGATGTAAAATATGCACTTTCGTGTGCATGTGAATTAATCCTTTTGTTACTACGAACTTCGGAGGTGGTCTGTCATTGCATTAATAAGAACAGGGCAAAACAACAATTATAATGACAGCTTGGCTGTCAGAGAAAGAAACAGTAAGCAAAAATGCCGAAATTGTTGTACAACAGTAAAAGGTTAGAGATGGTCTGCATCTTAGTAGAACCGGTTTCCTCGCCTTTTCTAGATTAATCTCAGAGATGTTCTGCTATCTTTTCAGTTTTGTCATGTCGGTCTTTACGTGACTTGTACTTTGTTCTTTATGATATGAATGAGACACGTATTACCATGCAAAAAAAAAGTAACTTGTATTGCAAACAAATCCAGCACCAAATAACAACTTTCACCTGTGGAGTTTGCAGATCTAGGAGAGGTAAAAGCCAGATCAAGTGAAAACATGGGGATTTAGTGACACGTAAAATCATCTACAAATCAAGGTTACCTTAAAAAACGGAAACTATGCACATATAAGAACTGACGATTCCCAAAGTAACATATAACTTTGTTCATTTGTACCATGTGAGTGGGATAGAAAATACCACTGTTCATTCCATTCCATATCCTGCCCTTACTTCTCATTTTCCCTTTTCTTTATTCCAAGGTCTAACAAAACCAACCCATGCATTCTCCCCTAACTAAGAGGTGTCCTCTGAGATGGCTTTGGGGGTGTTTGGCTAGGCTAACTTTGGCGTATAAGCCCCAAAAACACCAATTTATGTATTTTTGGCTTATACCATCATGTAACAATATCCAGCCAAAAGCCAAAAGGCAAAATCCCATGGATAGGTGTTCTTTTGGCATATCAGCCAACATAAGCCTAACCAAACACCTCCTTAATACATGATGATAGCCTGGATCAAGGAAAAAGTAAGCAGTAGGCGCTAAGCAAGTGTGTTGCCTCTGCCTAGTGCCAAGCTCGCTTAAGCGGAACCTAGGCTTCTGCACAGAAGCCATGCGGACAAGGAACAGAGAACACTCAGATTTGTGTTTTGAAAACATATAAGGCATGTATAAGCCTAAACAGCAGATTTCAAGGGGAAATAGCAAGCAATTATACTCATATTACTATACTCATAAGTCTAAAACAACATATTCCAAGGAAACTAGCACAACACAGAGCAGCAGCCAGCAGCAAAGCACAGCAAGCAGCAGTAGCAGAGCTAGCAGCCTACCAGTAGCAACACCACGAATAGACAGCAGCAGCTAGCAGCACACCCACACGACCACATTTCAGTGCTCCACTAGTCAACAGAGCAGCATATCAACAAGGGGAAGAGGGAGCACAGGAAGAAGAACCCAAGCAAGAGAACAGCTCGCGGTGGGGGTCCTTCACTAGAGGGGCAAGTTCAGGGAAGGGGAGCTAGAAATCTGGCGGAAAGGGGGCGGTCCAGGGAAGAGGAAGAGGTACTGCCTGCAAGACTAGGAGAAGCCCAAGGTGCGGCGGCCACCTGGACGAGGACGCCAGCGGCGCAAGGTCGCGTTGCTCAGACGGGTCGCCGCTGCCAGGCACAAGCTCTCCTCTGCCTCACTACATTTTAATATGAATTGAATGATATAATTTTTCTGACATATGACACATGTTTTGTTAGTCAAACTGATGGTCAAAGTTGAAACTCGAAATATGTATGTGCCATGTAAATAGGGACAAAGGGAGTATGGGTATGTTTGGATTGTGGCCAAAGTATATCCTACCAAAATTTTGGTCATGACCAAAAATTTGGTCATTGTTTGGATGGTTTCCAACTTTTTGTCACGCCAATGCACTCAAACTCTAAGGGTGTGTTTGGATTGTGGCCAAAGTGCACCTTACCAAAATTTTGGTCATGACCCAAAGATCGATTTTTGTTTGGATGGTTGCCAATTTTTTGGCATGCCAATGAACTCTAGCCAACTCTAGTTCATTTTTCTTGCCAATGTTGGCCAAATCATGGGCAACCAAAACCTCAACCAAAATTTTGGCAAGCCAATGCTTTGGTGGGGCAACCTTGGGCACAAACCAAACACACCCTAATTCATTTTTCTTGCCAATGTCGGACAGCTCATGGACGACCAAAATTTTGGCTAGCCAATGTTTTAATGGGACAACTTTGGGCATAAACCAAACAGACATAGTAAACCAGGATGTAAGCCCAGCCACTTATATGGAAACCAGAAGTTATTGTTCTGGGGATCTCATACAATGTGAAATGACACAAAGGTCAATACTTGGGTTCAGGTTGAGTGTTGGGTCATTAAACACAGAAATTTCTACTAGCTGTTGGTTGTACTTGAGAAACAATTAATATCATTTTGATTTATAAACAAATATAGTAAAGAAGAAAGAAAATAAGACGGAGAGAGCCCAACAAAGCAACTATAGTTTCAACGAAGCATTCCTTACAGCTAAGACTCCTGCTAGCATAGCCACCATTCAATCATTACATCTAACAAGATAATGTTGAATAAGCAAATTTTCTCGCCTCTCAAAATATAACAACCCGCTCAGCCTGACACATTTCACTTCGTATCAAAAGGTTGTCAAATGTTCCAAGATAGAACACAGTATGAATTTGCAAATAACTTTCCCTATCAAACACCTTAAAAACTCACAATGAAAAAGAATGAAATGCTGAAATATAACTCGTTCTGAAACTGAATTCACGACCAGTAAGTTGCAACTCAACGCCATATAAACTCCTCGTCCAAATATGCATCTATAAAATTTCCCAGCACAACTATTCTCTCTAAATTTAGAACAGATACAACATTGTATATATATAGCATTTAAATATGTATAATCCTTGCAGCATCGAAATAAAAGATATCTCTCTTGCGAACAGTAACAGATCAAAATGCACAAAACCATATCTGCAACAAACTCTATGTTTTCCTTCATACAACTGGGTATAGTTTCCTAATTAGACCGATCAATCCCAAACCAAATCATACAACTCTATATAAAACCATAGGGGTAAAGCTTACCATTACCGCACAATTCATTCAGGTAGCCATGGCTCGTCCAGCCTTCCAGGTCTCGTACTTGGGATTGTCGGTCGGCAGCTCAAAGCGGCAGAGCGGGCAGGAGTTGCGCACCTCAAGCCATGGAAGGATGCAGTCCTCATGGTACCGATGGGAGCAAGGCATCATCTTGACGCGCTCCCCCGCCACAACCCCGTCCTTACACACGGAGCACTCCTCTCCCTCCCCTTCCTCGCCGGCGGCGAGGATGGCGGATGGGAGCGCCTTGACAGCCGACCTGGCTGCCGGCGGCTTGTTGGTGAGGAAAAGCCCATCGCCAACAGCGACGAGCACCTCATAGGCCTCCCTGTCAGAGGTGTACACGAAACCCTCGTTGGCGCCGGCGGGAGCGCTGGGCGGCATGTCGCCGAGCATCTCCCAATCGGGCTCCGGATTCTCTACCAAGGGTCCGGAGGCGAACGCGACTTCCTCCCAGTCGAATTCCTCGGCTGATACGGAAGCCTCCAGCGGCAGATCTGGCTCCTCCTCCTCGTCCAATTGGAAGCAATCCCACCGGATCGAGGCCTCCTCCTCCTCATCGTTCTCCTCGGGGAAGCCGAGGTCGTCATTCCGGGGTGCGACGAGTGCGTCGTGGAAGAGGTCGCGCTCCACAGAGAGGAACTGGCTCCGGACGCGGTCGGCCGCCGACACCGACAGGGAGGAGGACGAGGGATCTGGGCGGAACACCGGCACGAAGGCATCGTAGCATGAGGAGGACGTGGAGGAGGAAGCCTCTAGAGTTTGGAAGATCTCGTCGGCGGTGAGACGGTGAAGGAGATACGGAGAAGCCATGGGTGCGCCAGAGGGGACGGAAAAAATCGCGCCCTGGAGAGGCGTATCGGAAGAGGAAATTGACTATTTGTCATTGAGGTCCTTGAGGTTTGATTACAGAGGTACATATACTGGGGAGTGGGTGGGTGGGTTCCGTGAGCCTGGGCATTCGGGTTTACCCAAAAAATTCCGGTCAGGTAATGCGGATAAAAAAATTCAGAGTTTCCAAAATTAACATCTGAGATTGGGTTCGGCTCAGCTGCAGGGCAAGAGACTGCCACTTATCCATGTGGGCCAACTCCTCCAATTAAGGTAGATTTAATTTGATATGAGAATTGAGCGGGGTGGTGCGGCAAGCATGGAGGAGTTCAGCCACATGCGGCCCGCTGGAACACCGACGTGAACGGCGTGTCCCTCCGCGTGGCTGAGCAGGGCCCTGCCGCCGTCCGAGCGGTGTCCCTCCTTCTTGCTTCCCGGAGCTTCGGCTTTAGTGGCGCCACCAGAAGACCGCGCTCGCCGTGCCCTCGTCCCCGTTCTCCGTACGTGTCAAGTGGACCGAAACGATTCTGCATCTACTACTATTACTTCACACATCAACCGCTATGCAGCATGCATCTACAGTATTAAATTCATAAGAACGAAGTAACGCCTTAAGTAAGATGGCATGATGTAAAGGGATAAACTCAAGCAATATGATATAAACCCCATCTTTTTATCCTTCCATTACAAGAAAGACCAATCTAGTTGGTCAAACCAAACCGGTAGTTCGAAGAGAAATACAAAGATATCTTAATCATGCATAAAAGAGTTCAGAGAAGATTCAAATAATATTCATAGATAATATGATCATAAATCCACAATCCATTGGATCTCGACAAACACACCGCAAAGAATATTACATTGTATAGATCTCAAGAACATCGAGGAGAACATTGTATTGAAAATCAAAGAGAGAGAAAAAGTCATCTAGCTACTAGCTATGGACCCGTAGGTCTATGGTAAACTACTCACGCTTCATCGGAAGGGCAGCAAGGTTGATGTAGAGGCCCTCCGTGATCGAATCCCCCCCCCCCGGGCAGGGTGCCGGAAAAGGCCCCGGGATAGGATCTCACGGGAACAAAGGCTTGCGGCGGCGGAAAGGTATTTTGGTGGATGCCTCTGATGGTTTGGGAATATTTGGGAATTTATAGTGCAAAGATTAGGGGTGGAAGACCTCCGAGGGGCCCACAAGCCCTCAAGCCCCCCCCCCCCCGGGCGCGCCTGGCAGGCTTGTGGCCTCCTCGGGAACCTTCTAGCCCCCTCTCCAAGTCCTCTGGATGTCCTCTGGTCCAAGAAAAATCATCGCGAAAGTTTTATTCGGTTTGGACTCCGTTTGATATTCCTTTTCTGTAAAACTCAAAAATAAGGAAAACACAGAAATTAGAACTGGGCTCTAAGTTAATAGGTTAGTCCCATAAATAATATAAAATAACATATTAATGCATATAAAACATCCAAAACAGATAATATAATAGCATGGAACAATAAAGAAGTATATATATGTTGGAGACGTATCAAGCATCCCCAAGCTTAGTTCCTACTCGTCCTCGAGTAGGTAAATGATAAAAACCGAATTTTTGATGTGGAATGCTACCTAACATATTTATCAGTGTAATCATCTTTATTGTGGCATGAATGTTCAGATCCATAAGATTCAAAACAAAGGCTTAATATTGACATAAAAACAATAATACTTCAAGCGTACTAATAAATCAATCATGTCTTCTCAAAATAACATGGCCAAAGAAAGTTATCCCTACAAAATCATATAGTCTGGCTATGCTTCAACTTCATCACACAAAGTATTTTATCATGCACAACCCTGATGCAAGCCAAGCAATTGTTTCATGCTTTTGGTGTTCTCAAATTTTTTCAACTTTCACGCAATACATGAGCGTGAGCCATGGATATAACACTATGGATGGAATATGATATGATGATTGTGGAGAAGACAAAAAGAAGAAGAAAGTCTCACATCAACTAGGCAAATTAATGGGGTATGGAGATGCCCATCAATTGATATTGATGCAAGTGAGTAGGGATTGTCATGCAATGTATGCACTAGAGCTATAAGTGCATGAAAGCTCAAAAAGAAACTAAGTGGGTGTGCATCCAACTCGCTTGCTCACGAAGACCTACGGCAATGTGAGGAAGCCCGTCATTGGAATATACAAGCCAAGTTCTATAATGAAAAATTGCCACTAGTATATGAAAGTGACAAAATTGAAGACTCTATATTGTGAAGAGCATGGTGCTACTTTGAAGCACAAGTGTGGAAAAAGGATAGTACATTGTCCCTTCTTTCTTTTCTCTCAATTTTTCATTTTTTTTGTTTGTGCTTATTTGGCCTCTTTTATTGTTTATTAGGGCTTCTTTGGCTTCTTTTGTTTTTTTATAAAATCCGGAGACTCATCCCAACTTGTGAGGGAATCATAGCTTCCATCATCCTTTACTCACATGGGACAATGCTCTAGTGATGAAGATCGTCACACTTTTATTTACTTACAACTCAAGAATTACAACTTGATGGTAGAACAAGATGTGACTCTATATGAATGCCTCCGGCGGCATATCGGGATGTGCAATGATCTTGCATAGCAAATGACATCAAAAAAGGGACAAGCCATGAAAACATCATGCTAGCTATCTTACGATCATGCAAAGCAATATGACAATGATGGTGCGTGTCATAATAAACGGAACGGTGGAAGTTGCATGGCAATATATCTCGGAATGGCTATGGAAATGTCATAATAGGTAGGTATGGTGGCTGTTTTGAGGAAAGGTTATATGGTGGGTTTAATGCACCGGCGAAAGTTGTGCGGTACTAGAGAGGCTAGCAATGGTGGAAAAGTGAGAGTGTGTATAATCCATGGACCCAGCATTAGTCATAAAGAACTCACATACTTATTGCAAAAATTTATTAGCCATCAAAACAAAGTACTACATGCATACTCCTAGGGGGATAGATTGGTAGGAAAAGACCATCGCTCATCCCCGACCGCCACTCATAAGGAAGACAACCAAAAAATAAATCATGCTTCGACTTCATCACATAATGGTTCACTATACGTGCATGCTACGGGAATCACAAACTCTTTCTACCAATCCACAATTACTCACTAGCATGACTCTAATTCACCATCTTTATATCTCAAAACAAATGCAAGGAATCAAACTTCTCATCTATTCAATGCTCTTTATATGAAAGTTTTTACTATATCCCTCTAGCATGCTCATCATATTAGGACTAAATTCATAACATAAGGAAATTACCATGTTATTTAAGACTCCAAAAATAATTTAAGTGAAGCATGAGAGTTCAACAATTTCTATAAAATAAAGCCGCCGCCATGCTCAAAAAGATATTAGTGAAGCACTAGAGCAAACTTCCTAGGTCTGCTCACCAGCCGCCCACGCAACGTGTAGGAGTTCCCGGGGCGATGGCCCAAGACCCCTAGGGGCATAGGTTTAGTCCGGCGTGCTGACCTCTCTATTATGCCTAGGTTGGGTTGCGGCGTATCGTTTGGCCGAGGCCGGGCATGACCCAGTAAAGTGTGTCCGACCGGAGTTAATCGAGCGTGGTGGGTAAGTTGGTGCACCCCTGCAGGGAAGAAAACATCTATCGATAGCCTGTCCTACGGTAACGGACACTCAGAGTTGTATCCCGATCGATACAACTAGAACTAGATACTTGAGATGAGAAATGGATAGTATGGCTCTGGGATTGCTTTCTCGCAGGGAGTCGAGGAAGGATCTCTAGGCGAGGTTGATGACACTACTACTACTTTACTTTATGCTAGCATGCACTCTTTTGAGGCTGCAAGACTGCTAAAGATGTTGAAGATGCTAGTCTTCGATAGGACTAGGCTCTCCCCTCTATTCTAGCATTTCTGCAGCCCAGACCACATATACAGCCTTCCTTTGATAATGTTGCATATGTAGTGTAGATCCTTGCTTGCTGAGTACTTTGGATGAGTACTCACATTTGCTTTGCTTTCTTTTTTTCCCATATCCATTTGATGCAACCAGATGACGGAGCCCCTGAGACCGCTGCCGCCGCCGCCGACTACTGCCCTGAGGGTGCCTACTACCACGTGACAGACGCCGACGATCAGGAGTAGTTAGGAGGCTCCCAGACAGGAGGCCTTGCCTTTTCGATCGATGTTGCCTTTATGCTAGCCTTCTTAAGGCAAACTTGTTTAACTCATGTATGTACTCAGATATTGTTGCTTCCACTGACTCTGGTTTATTCGAGCTTATGGATTCGAGCCCTCGAGGCCCCTGGCTTGTAATATAAAGCTTGTATTATTTCAATTTGTGTCTAGAGTTGTGTTGCGATATCTTGCTGTGAGTCCTTGATCTTGATCGTACACATTTGTGTGTATGATTACTGTACGATTGAATCGGGGGCGTCACAAGTTGGTATCAGAGCCGCCTGCCTGTAGGAACCTCCTTTCCAACTCCTTGGCCGAAGTTGAGTCTAGTCAATGAAACTAACTTGGTTGTGTGGCTTACGGGCCCACGTCGCCAATTGGGTGGTATTAGGATCTTTTACTCCTCGTCTATACTCTGGGACTCTAATCTCTCTTCTATTCGGGTTAAATGGTTTTGCTAACTCCAACTCTAGGTTCTCGTAAATACTTTCTCCGGGAGAGCCCCTTCATTCTAGATGATGGCATGCTTCACCAGAAGATTCCGAAGATACCCTTCAGTATTTCCTAAGACTTTTGTGCTCGTTGCTTTTGCAGTTCCCTACCTCCGATTATTCCTTACGGATAACCTCATACACTTGTCATTCATACAATCATTCCCGGTTGCTCTTGTTATTACAAGATACATCGAATTATTCTCTGACTTTTAAGAATCCCCTGTGTCACTGCCTTGCAGTTCTTTGCCACATGAATACCCCTACAGATAATTACTCGCGCTTGTCGAGTATCTGTTCATCCCTAGTTGTTCATGTGTTTCATGAACATCTTTGAAATACCATTCGATCTTCCGAAAATACTCAGCAGCCTATTGCTCCCAAAAATCTTGCTTGCTTGATTATGGTTAATTCCATATATTTAGCAATATTCAATAACATCTTTTGCCATTACCATTCCGAGTCCCTTGATACAACATGTGTGCGAATACTCACAATCATCAGTTGTTTTCTAATAATTCATCCTTCCGGCTCAGGCGTCCTTCCGGACATGAGCTGGATCTCGGCCAACCAAGCATTGATTGATTGTCCAACTAATCACGTGCAATTGACTCGTCCCTCTGCCCAGGTGATCTAATTGCCACTCCTGGCTTTGGAAATCCCGATCCCTCCGAATTTATACTTGGGCTATTCAAGTATTTCCTTAATCGGATGTGCTTGCCTCCTGTCCTTTCTCGAAGGACTCTCATGTGGAATCAGTTGTTTAAACGTTACCCCATTAGTTATCACGGATCACTTGATTCCTTTTGTGGATGATTATCCAACAGATTCTTTCCTGTTCTAAGAACCTTATCGATTCCTCCCCCGTTACAAATGCCTTTGGCATTGTAGCATCCTCTACTTCTTGCCGTTTGTATTTCCGCCCTACTTGCTTGGCATGGAAAGACAGTGTATGTTTTCTCCATAATGACATGGTACTGACTACTGACCAGGACGTGTCACGTAACCACCGGTGGAGATCTCTGCAAGATGGAACACTAAAATTTTCCATCTAGTTCTATTCAACCTATTCATCTTTTGATCAGAGCTTCTACTTCTGATCCTTCATTTTTGAACCATAATTCCTTTATACTTAAGCGTGGAATTATTCCGATGTTTCCATAACCTGAGGCAGATCTGGAGTCTGTTCGGGGCTCCGGAGAGGGGAATCCGTCGCCGTCGTCATCATCAACCATCCTCCATCACCAATTTCATGATGCTCACCGCCGTGCGTGAGTAATTCCATCGTAGGCTTGCTGGACGGTGATGGGTTGGATGAGATTTAACATGTAATCGAGTTAGTTTTGTTAGGGTTTGATCCCTAGTATCCATTATGTTCTGAGATTGATGTTGCTATGACTTTGCTATGCTTAATGCTTGTCACTAGAGCCCGAGTGCCATGATTTCAGATCTGAACCTATTATGTTTTCATGAATATATGTGAGTTCTTGGTCCTATCTTGCAAGTCTATAGTCACCTACTATGTGTTATGATCCGGCAACCCGAAGTGACAATAATCGGGACCACTCCCGGTGATGACCGTAGTTTCAGGAGTTCATGTATTCACTAAGTGTTAATGCTTTGGTCCGATACTCTTTTAAAAGGATGCCTTAATATCCGTTAGTTTCCAATAGGACCCCGCTGCCATGGGAGGGTAGGACAAAAGATGCCATGCAAGTTCTTTTCCATAAGCATGTATGACTATATTCGGAATACATGCCTACATTACATTGATGAACTAGAGCTAGTTCTGTGTCACCCTATGTTATAACTGTGGCATGAGGAATCGCATCCGACATAATTATCCATCACTGATCCAATGCCTACGAGCTTTTCAAATATTGATCTTTGCTTAGTTACTTTACCGTTGCCACTGTTACGATTACTACAAAACTGCTACCGTTACTTTAGCTACCATTACTGTTACTTCCATACTGCTTTGCTACTAAATACTTTGTTGTAGATATTAAGTTATCCAGGTGTGGTTGAATTACCAACTCAACTGCTAATACTTGAGAATATTCTTTGGCTCCCCTTGTGTCGAATCGATAACTTTGGGTTGAATACTCTACCCTCAAAAGTTGTTGTGATCCCCTATACTTGTGGGATATGAAGACTATTTTCTGGCGCCGTTGCCGGGGAGCATAGCTCTATTCTTTGAGTCACTTGGGATTTATATCTGCTGATGACTATGAGGAACTTGAAAGACGAAAGAACTAAGGTTTTTCCCTCAACTACGATGGGAGGTAAGGAACTGCCATCTAGCTCCGCACTTGATTCTCCTTCTGTTTTGAGTAAACTTGCGACACCTAAACTTGCTTCTCCTATTAATTCTGATATGTCGCATGTTATTGATTATGCCACTTCTGCTATGCGTGATGCTTATGATGAAACTACTTCTATGCTTGATAATATTGTGCCACCAGATGAATTTCTTGTTGAACAACTTTCTAGGGCTAGAGAGAATGAAATTATTGAAACTGATAATATTGATGAAAGTGATGATGAAGATTCTCCCCCTAGATATGAATTGCCTGCTGTGTCTGAGAGTTATGTTATGGATGAAGAAACTGCTAGAGATTTTCTTGCTTGCAATGATAGATCTGATCTTAAGAAATTATTAGCTAAGCTGGAAGAAAAGTCTCTGAACGCTAGAATGAAATATGACCCTGCTTTTGCTACTTCACCTATCTATGTTACTGATAAGGATTATGATTTCTCTGTCGATCCTGAGATAATTCCTTTGGTTGAATATGATCCTTTTTATGGCTATGAATCTGAAACTGTTGTGGCACATGTTACTAAATTGAATGATATAGCCACCCTATTCACTAATGATGAGAAAACTCGCTACTACTATATCCTTAAGTTATTTCCATTCTCATTAAAGGGTGATGCTTAAATATGGTTTAATTCTCTTGATCCTGGTTGTGTGCGTAGTCCCCAGGATATGATTTATTACTTCTCTGCTAAATATTTCCCTACTCATAAGAAACAAGCTGCTTTCAGGGAAATATATAATTTTGTGCAAATTGAAGAAGAGAGTCTCCCACAAGCTTGGGGGAGGCTTCTCCGATTACTCAATGCTTTGCATGATCATCCTCTCAAGAAAAAATGAAATACTTGATATCTTTTATAATGGACTAACCGATGCTTCCAGAGACCACTTGGATAGTTGTGTTGGTTGTGTTTTCAGGGAAAGAACTGTTGATCAAGCTGAATTGCTATTGAATAATATGTTGACTAATGAAAATAATTGGACACTTGCTGAACCAACTCCTAAGCCAACTCCGAAGAAAAGGGGTATTCTATTTCTCAGTCCTGAAGATATGCAAGAGGCAAAGAAATCTATCAAAGAAAAAGGTATTAAAGTTGAAGATGTTAAGAATTTACTTCCGGTTGAAGAAATGCATTGCCTTAATTTACCACCTATTGAAGAAATACATGGTCTTGATAACCCGACACAGGTGATGTCTACTACACAACATTCTTCTTGTAGACATTGTTGAGCCTCCAAGTGCAGAGGCTTGTAGGACAGTAGCAAATTTCCCTCAAGTGGATGACCTAAGGTTTATCAATCCATGGGAGGCGTAGGATGAAGATGGTCTCTCTCAAACAACCCTGCAACCAAATAACAAAGAGTCTCTTGTGTCCCCGACACACCCAATACAATGGTAAATTGTATAGGTGCACTAGTTCGGCAAAGAGATGCTGATACAAGTGCAATATGGATGGTAGACATGAGTATTTGTAATCTGAAAATATAAAACAGCAAGGTAAAAAGTGGTAAAAGTGAGCGTAAATGGTATTGCAATGCTAGGAAACAAGGCCTAGGGTTCATACTTTCACCAGTGCAAGTACTCTCAACAATAATAACATAACTGGATCATATAACTATCCCTCAACATGCAACAAAGAGTCACTCCAAAGTCACTAATAGCGGAGAACAAACGAAGAGATTATTGTAGGGTACGAAACCACCTCAAAGTTATCCTTTATGATCGATCTATTCAAGAGTCCATAGTAAAATAACACGAAGCTATTCTTTCCGTTTGATCTATCATAGAGTTCGTACTAGAATAACACCTTAAGACACAAATCAACAAAAACACTAATGTCACCTAGATACTCCAATGTCACCTCAAGTATTTGTGGGCATGATTATATGATATGCATCACACAATCTCAGATTCATCTATTCAACCAACACAAAGTACTTCAAAGAGTGCTCCAATGTTTCTACCGAAGAGTCAAGACGAAAACGTGTGCCAACCCCTATCCATAAGTTCGTTGAACCCGCAAGTTGATCACCAAACCATACATCAAGTAGATCATGTGAATATCCCATTGTCACCATAGATAAGCATGGCAAGACATACATCAAGTGTTCTCAAATCCTTAAAGACTCAATCCGACAAGACAACTTCAAGGGGAAAACTCAATTCATCACAAGAGAGTAGAGGGGAAGAAACATCATAAGATCCAACTATAATAGCAAAGCTCGCGATACATCAAGATCGTATCACCTCAAGAACACGAGAGACGGAGATCAAACACATAACTACTAGTACATACCCTCAGCCCCGAGGGTGAACTACTCCCTCCTTCATCATGGAGAGCGTCGGGATGATGAAGATGGCCACCGGTGAGGGATCCCCCCTCTGGCAGGGTGCCGGAACAGGGTCCCGATTGGTTTTTGGTGGCTACAGAGGCTTGCGGCGGTGGAACTCCCGATCCAGGTTATTTTCAGGAGATTTTAGTATTTGTAGGAATTTTTGGCGTCGGTCTCACGTCAAGGGGGTCTCTGAGTCGTCCACGAGGCAGGGGGGCGCGCCGAGGGGGGTAGGGCTCGCCCTCCACCCTCGTGGATGGCTCGGGACTCTTCTGGCCCAACTCTTTTACTCCTGGGGCTTCTTTTGGTCCATAAAAAATTGTCAAAAAATGGCACGTCAATTGGACTCTGTTTGGTATTCCTTTTCTGTAAAACTCAAAAACAAGGAAAAAACAAAAACTGGCACTGGGATCTAGGTTAATAGGTTAGTCCCCAAAATCATATAAAATAGCATATAAATGCATATAAAACATCCTCGATGGATAATATAATAGCATGGAACAAATCAAAAATTATAGATACATTGGAGACGTATCAAGCATCCCCAAGCTTAATTCCTGCTAGTCCTCGAGTAGGTAAATGATAAAAACAGAATTTTTGATGTGGAATGCTACCTAACATAATTCTCAATGTAATTTTCTTATTCGTGGCAGGAATGTTCAGATCCAAATGGTTCAAGATAAAAGTTCATATTGACATAAAAATAGTAATACTTCAAGCATACTAACAAAGTAATCATGTCTTATCAAAATAACATAGCCAAAGAAAGCTTATCCCTACAAAATCATATAGTTAGGCCATGCTTCATTTTCGTCACACAAAATACTCCCATCATGCACAACCCCGGTTTCAGCCAAGCAATTGGTTCATACTTTTTAATGCGCTTCAGCTTTTTTAACTCTCACGCAATACATGAGCGTAAGCCATGGATATAGCACTATGGGTGGAATAGAATATGATGATGGAGGTTGTGTGGAGAAAAAAAAGGAGAAAGTCTCACATTGACGTGGCTAATCAACGGGCTATGGAGATGCCCATCAATTGATGTCAACATGAGGAGTAGGGATTGCCATGCAATGGATGCACTAGAGCTATGAATGTATGAAAGCTCAACAAAGAAACTAAGTGGATGTGCATACAACTTGCTTGCTCACGAAGACCTTGGGCATTCCGAGGAAGCCCATCGTTGGAATATACAAGCCAAGTTCTATAATGAAAAATTCCCACTAGTATATGAAAGTGACAACATAGGAGACTCTCTATCATGAAGATCATGGTGCTACTTTGAAGCACAAGTGAGGAAAAAGATAGTAACATTGTCCCCCTTTTTTATATATTCGTTTTTTGGGCCTTCCCTTTTTTTTATTTGGCCTTTTTTTGGCCTTTCTCTTTTTTGGCCTTTCTTTTCAAGGGACAATGCTCTAATAATGATGGTCATCACACTTCTATTTACTTACAACTCATGGATTACAACTCGATACTAGAACAAAATATGACTCTATATGAATGCCTCTGGCGGTGTACCGACATATGCAATGAATCAAGAGCGACATGTATGAAAGAATTATGAAGGTGGCTTTGCCACAAATACGATGTCAACTACATGATCATGCAAAAGCAATATGAGAATGATGGAACGTGTCATAATAAACGGAACGGTGGAAAGTTGCATGGCAATATATCTCGGAATGGCTATGGAAATGCCATAATAGGTAGGTATGGTGGCTGTTTTGAGGAAGATATAAGGAGGTTTATGTGTGATAGAGCGTATCATATCACGGGGTTTGGATGCACCGGTGAAGTTTGCACAACTCTCAAGGTGAGAAAGGGCAATGCATGGTACCGTAGAGGCTAGCAATGATGGAAGGGTAAGAGTGCGTATAATCCATGTACTCACATTAGTCATAAGGAACTCATATACTTATTGCAAAAGTTTATTAGCCCTCGAAGCAAAGTACTACTACGCATGCTCCTAGGGGAAGGGTTGGTAGGAGTTAACCATCGCGCGATCCCGACCTCCACTCATAAGGAAGGCAATCAAAAGAGCATCCCATGCTACAAATTTGTTACACAATTTTTACCATACGTGCATGCTACGGGACTTGCCAACTTTAACACAAGTATTTCTCAATTTCATAATTACCCAACTAGCATGACTCTAATATTACCACCTTTACATCTCAAAACAATTGTCAAGCATCAAATTGATCATAGCATCCAATTCACTTTATATGATAGTTTTTATTATACCCAACTTGGATGCCCATCATATTAGGACCAATTTTATAACCATAGAAAATACCATGCTGTTCTAAAAGACTCTCAAAATAATATAAGTGAAACATGAGAGTTCATCTATTTCTTCAAAATAAAACCACCACTGTGCTCTAAAAGGATATAAGTGAAGCACTAGAGCAAATGACAAACTACTCCGAAAGATATAAGTGAAGATCAATGAGTAGTCGAATAATTATGCAACTATGTGAAGACTCTCTAACATTTAAGAATTCCAGATCTTGGTATTTTATTCAAACAGCAGGCAAAACAAAAGAAAATGACACTCCAAGCAAAACACATATCATGTGGTGAATAAAAATATAGCTCCAAGTAAAGTTACCGATGAACGAAGACAAAAGAGGGGATGCCATCCGGGGCATCCCCAAGCTTAGACTCTTGGTTGTCCTTGAATATTACCTTGGGGTGCCTTGGGCATCCCCAAGCTTAGGCTCTTGCCACTCCTTATTCCATAGTCCATCGAATCTTTACCCAAAACTTGAAAACTTCACAACACAAAACTCAACAGAAAACTCGTAAGCTCCGTTAGTATAAGAAAATAAATCACCACTTAGGTACTGTTGTGAACTCATTATAAATTCATATTGGTGTAATATCTACTGTATTCCAACTTCTCTATGATTCATACCCTCCGATACTACTCATAGATTCATCAAAATAAGCAAACAACACATAAAAACCAGAATCTGTCAAAAGCAGAACAGTCTGTAGTAATCTGTATCATTTGAATACTTCTGTAACTCCAAAGATTCTACCAAATTAGGAAAACCTGAGAAATTTGTGTACCAACGCAGAGAAAAAAGAATCAGATCAAAAGCACGTTTCTGTGAAGTAACAAAACTAATTTACTGGGTGCAAAAGTTTCTGATTTTTAGCAGGATCAACACAGCTATCACCGTAAGCTATCCTAAAGGTCTTACTTGGCACTTTATTGAAACAAAAGCTATAAAACATGATTACTACAGTAGAATAATCATGTGAACACACAAAAACAGTAAGGATAAGTATTGGGTTGTCTCCCAACAAGCGCTTTTCTTTAATGCCTTTCTAGCTAGACCTGATGATGACAATGATGCTTACATAAAAGATAAGAATTGAAACACAATGGGAGCATCATGAAGCATATGAATAACACATTTAATTCTAACCCACTTCCTATGCATAGGGATTTTATGAGCAAACAACTTATGGGAACAAGAATCAACTAGCATAGGAAGGTAAAACAAGCATAGCTTCAAGATTTTCAACACATAGAGAGGAAACTCGATATTATTGCAATTCCTAAAAGCATATGTTCCTTCCTCATAATAATTTTCAGTAGCATCATGCATGAATTCAACAATATAACCATCACATAAAGCGTTCTTTTCATGATCTACTTGCATAGAACTATCATGTGAAGCATTAGCCAATTGAAAATTAAAATCATGATGACAAGTTTCATGGTTATGTTTATTCTTTATGGCATACATATCATCACAATAATCATCATAGATAGGAGGCATGCTTTCATCATAATAAATTTGCTCATCAAAAATTGGGGGACAAAAAATATCATCTTCATCAAACATAGCTTCCCCAAGCTTGTGGGTTTCCATATCATTAGCATCATGGATATTCAAGGAATTCATACTAAAAACATTGCAATCATGCTCATCATACAAAGATCTAGTACCAAATATTGTAATGCATTCTTCTTCTAGCAATTGAGCACAATTTTCCTTTCCATCATTTTCACGAAAGACAATAAAAAGATGAAGCATATGAGGCAAACTCAATTCCATTTTTTTGTAGTTTTCTTTTATAGACTAAACTAGTGATAAAACAAGAAACTAAAAGATTCGATAGCAAGATCTAAAGATATACCTTCAAGCACTCACCTCCCCGGCAACGGCGCCGGAAAAGAGCTTGATGTCTACTACACAACCTTCTTCTTGTAGACATGGTTGGGCCTCAAAGTGCAGAGGTTTGTAGGACAGTAGCAAATTTCCCTCAAGTGGATGACCTAAGGTTTATCAATCCGTGGGAGGCGTAGGATGAAGATGGTCTCTCTCAAACAACCCTGCAACCAAATAACAAAAGAGTCTCTTGTGTCCCCAACACAACCAATACAATGGTAAATTGTATAGGTGCACTAGTTCGACGAAGAGATGGTGATACAAGTGCCATATGGATGGTAGATATGAGTATTTGTAATATGAAAATATAAAAACAGCAAGGTAAAAAGTGGTAAAAGTGAGCGTAAACGGTATTGCAATGCTAGGAAACAAGGCCTAGGGTTCATACTTTCACTAGTGCAAGTTCTCTCAACAATAATAACATAACTGGATCATATAACTATCCCTCAACATGCAACAAAGAGTCACTCCAAAGTCACTAATAGCGGAGAACAAACGAAGAGATTATTGTAGGGTACGAAACCACCTCAAAGTTATCCTTTCTGATCGATCTATTCAAGAGTCCGTAGTAAAATAACACAAAGCTATTCTTTTCGTTTGATCTATCATAGAGTTCGTACTAGAATAATACCTTAAGACACAAATCAACCAAAACCCTAATGTCACCTAGATACTCCAACGTCACCTCAAGTATTCGTGGGCATGATTATACGATATGCATCACACAATCTCAGATTCATCTATTCAACCAACACAAAGTACTTCAAGGAGCGCCCCAAATTTTCTATCGGAGAGTCAAGACGAAAGCGTGTGCCAACCCCTATGCATAAGTTCGTTGAACCCACAAGTTGATCACCAAAACATACATCAAGTAGATCACATGAATATCCCATTGTCACCACAGATAAGCACGGCAAGCCATACATCAAGTATTCTCAAATCCTTAAAGACTCAGTCCGACAAGACAACTTCAAGGGGAAAACTCAATTCATCACAAGAGAGTAGAGGGGAAGACACATCATAAGATCCAACTATGATAGCAAAGCTCGTGATACATCAAGATAGTATCACCTCAATAACACGAGAGAGGGAGATCAAACACATAGCTACTGGTACATACCCTCAGCCCCGAGGGTGAACTACTCCCTCCTCATCATGGAGAGCGCCGGGATGATGAAGATGGCCACCGGTGAGGGATCCCCCTCCGGTAGGGTGCCAGAACAGGGTCCTGATTGGTTTTTGGTGGCTATAGAGGCTTTCAGCGGCGGAACTCCTAATCCAGGTTATCTTTTGGAGGTTTCAGTATTTATAGGAATTTTTGGCGTCGGTCTCACGTCAAGGGGGTCTCCGAGTCGTCCACGAGGCAGGGGGCGTGCCTAGGGGGTAGGGCTCGCCCTCCACCCTCGTGGATGGCTCGGGACTCTTCTGGCCCAACTCTTTTACTCCGGGGGCTTCTTTTGGTCCATAAAAAATCGTCACAAAATGGCACGTCAATTGGACTCCATTTGGTATTCCTTTTCTGTAAAACTCAAAAACAAGGAAAAAACAGAAACTGGCACTGGGCTCTAGGTTAATAGGTTAGTCCCAAAAATCATATAAAATAGCATATAAATGCATATAAAACATCCTAGATGGATAATATAATAGCATGGAACAATAAAAAATTATAGATACGTTGGAGACGTATCAACAGGTAGTAAAGGTAAATTCTCTCTATAGATATGATAAAGCTGAAATCCCGTCTACCAAGTTTGCTAGCCAATGCTTGGACGAGTTTGATAACTTTATGGCTAAACAAGAAAACTTCAATGCTTATGTTGGTAGACAATTGAAACGTAATGCTTATATGATTGAACACTTGAGTGATTATATGTCTAGAGTCAAAGGTGAACTTAAACTTATTAGTAAACATGCTTCTATGGTTACCACTCAAGTAGAACAAGTGCTTAAAGCTCAAAATGATTTGCTCAATGAGATAAATAATAAGAAAAATGATAATTCTGTTAGATTTGTGACTAGAGGTGGTAGAATGGCTCAGGAACCTTTGTATCCCGAGGGCTACCCTAAGAGAATTGAGCAAGATTCTCAGAGAACTAATGTTGATGCACCTAGTCCTTCTAAAAAGAATAAAAAGAAAAATGATAGGACTTTGCACGCTTCTAGTGAACCCGTTGTTGACACACCTGATAATCCCAATGATATTTCTATTTCTGATGCTAAAACACAATCTGGTGATGAAGATGAACCTAGTGATAATGTTAATGATAATGTTCATGTTGATGCTCAACCTAGCAATAACAATGATGTAGAGATTGAACCTGCTGTTGATTTTGATAACCCACAATCAAAGAATCAACGTTATGATAAGAGAGACTTCGTTGCTAGGAATCACGGTAAAGAAAGAGAACCATGGGTTTAGAAACCCATGCCTTTTCCTCCTAAGCCATCCAAGAAAAAGGATGACGAGGATTTTGAGCACTTTTGCTGAAATGATTAGACCTATCTTTTTGCGTATGCGTTTGACTGATATGCTTCAAATGAATCCTTATGCTAAGTACATGAAAGATATTGTTACAAATAAAAGAAAGATACCGGAAGCTGAAAGTTCCACCATGCTTGCTAATTATACTTTTAAGGGTGGAATACCAAAGAAACTAGGAGATCCAGGAGTACCAACTATACCATGCTCCATTAAAAGAAACTCTGTTAAAACTGCTTTATGTGACCTTGGAGCCGGTGTTACTGTTATGCCTCTCTCTTTATATCGTAGACTTGAATTGAATAAGTTGACACCTACTGAAATATCTTTGCAAATGGCCGATAAATCAACCGCTATACCTGTCGGTATTTGTGAGGATGTGCATGTTGTGGTTGCAAATGTTACTATTTTAACGGACTTTGTTATTCTTGATATTCCCGAGGATGATAGTATGTCAATTATCCTTGGTAGACCCTTTTTGAATACTACAGGGGCTGTTATTGATTGCAACAAAGGCAATGTCACTTTTCATGTTAACGGTAATGGGCATACGGTACACTTTCCGAGGAAACAACCTCAAGTTCACAGTATCAATTCTATTGGAAAAATTCCATCGATTAATATTGGAGATTTTGAATTTCCTCTTCCTACTGTCAAGAAGAAATATAATATTCTTATTATTCGGGATGTACATATCCCCATTAAGGTAACCTAGTGCTATTCGAAAATTCACCGGTTTCATGCAACTCGGAATAAGTTTGTTAACAAGACTTTATCAACCTTGTTAGTGGATTCCTTTTGATGAGCATGATATAGATGAAGTTAGAAAGCACAACCTTCTGTACCCTCCTTTTACTTTCTATTATTTAGATTAAATAAAGCAAAAATACTATTTTCTATCTGTTTTCTGATTTATCCGTGCAATAAAAAATACCCTGAAAATAAAAGTTCTCCAAATGCCCTGAAAATGAAATATGATTTTTTCTAGAATATTTGAGAATATCTGGCACTCAGAACACACCAACAGGGGCAACCACATGGCCACGAGGGTCCAGGGCGTGCCCCCTACCTCGTGGGCCCGTGGTGGCCCACCTCCACTTATTCCAGCACCCACACACTCCTTCTTCCTCCCAAAAAATCACCAACCAGCTCAAGCACGAGTTCTAGCTCATCTTGCTGCCATTTTTGATCTCCTTGCTCAAAGCTCCACTCACAAAACTGCTTTGGGGGATTTTATTTGGTATGTGACTCCTACAATGGTCCAATTAGTTTTTGTTCTAGTGCTTTATTCATTATAAATTTTTGCTGCTTGGGTGACCCTGTTCTTGAGCTTGCATGTCAAATTTATATGGTCCCAAGTAGTTCTAATGCATGATATAGTCTCTAGGCACTTGTGGCAGTCGTTGCTATCAATTTTGTTGAGTTTGGTTCACTTTTATTTTGAGTTACTAAAAATTTCAGAAATTTTCAGAAAATAATGAAGAGATTTTTGAGGGGCTCTTCGAGCCGAAGCTCGAAGGATAAGCAAAGTGAAGAGGATAAAAAGCCCAAATATAATCTCCCTCGCACCGCGGAGGCCTCACCGACTTCCTCCATGAGCAGCTCGATCAGTATCTCCTACTCACTAATATTTTTGTGCAAAATTTTTACATTCATGCTAGGAAATCACCACCTTCAGTGGAGTTTCATTTATATGATGAGGTTAAGGAGATGTCACTATATAATTTTTGTGGGGTTTGCAAGATACCCTTTGTGGGCAGCATAGAGGAACCACATCGTAGTGATGTGGATGGATTTATTGATATGATCGCTGTAGGGGAAACGAGGAAGGTTTCCGATGCAAGAATTACTAGCATACACTTTCCTGTTCTACGTTACTTTGCAATATTTGCTAGTAGATGCTTAATTGGTCGTGGGAACTAAGGAAACCTTAGTGCCACTGATATTGTTATTTTGTGCCATGCTTTGTTCCGCAATAACACTTTTAGTTTAGGCGATTATTGCTAAATGATTAAGTCTGAACCGTACAAAAGGCCCCATATTTGGGGGCATCTTTGCTTCATGCCTTGCTAAACACTTTAAGATACCTATTAGGCATTATGAGAAAGAGGAAAAATTGCCCCCCCTATTTTTTCTAGATTATAAGAGTATGGTAGCACATGAATTTATTGTTAAAAACAATGATATGATGCTTAAGTATAATTTGAGATTTAATAAAACTCACAATGAGACTATTATCTTGCCTGCACCCTCTTTGTTTAACATATTTTCAGGCACGTACCTCATCTTGCTGGAGGCCGTTTATGCATATGGAGCCTGACACCAGCTCCAGAGCCTGAGCCGGAACCACCAGTTGACCCTTATCAATAGTCCATTTATCAGTGGGATCTGGAGGAGATCGCCAACCAGTGGCACTCAGATGACAGTCCTCAGTACACCGGAGAGAGAGTAGCTTCAATCCATGGGCATAGTCCAACTTAGGCCAAAAGCCTAAGCTTGGGGGGGAGGTACGTATTTCTCACCGACTTTACATTCATGTTCACACACTCATTCCAGTTGTCGGTGCTCATACTTTTTCATTGTACTATCAATGCTAGGTTATTTTCATTTTCTGGCTTTCTTCTTGTGTGTTTGAATAACCTTAAGAAAAACCAAAAAAATTATTTATAGCCTTTTAGCTAGTTTACTTTCCATGCCTGTAATAGTAGTAATTAAAAGAAAACTCAAAAATATTTCTCGTTCTTCTTTTGCTTGCTGGGAGCTTTCCCGTGTAAATAGTTTTATTTCTTTTCTTTTCTTTGGGGGTCGAGAGGAGAAGACCATGATGAAAATGTTGAGTGGCTCTCATATGCATTATTGTTGATTTAACCAAGATCCCATATTACCTTGTCTTCTCGCTTGAATTGAATGCTTGTAGATTCCAGCTTAGTCCAATGCACGTGCACTATTATTATTATCCACACCATTCGATCGTGCAAGTGAAAGGAAATAATAACGATATATGATGGACTGATTGAGATGAGAGAAGCTGGTATGAACTCGACCTATCTTGTTTTTGTAAATATGATTAGTTCATCATTCCTGATTCAGCCTATTATGAATAAACATATTTGCAATGACAATTAGAGATTATAGTTGCTTATGCCATGCTTAATTAGCTAGGAGTTTATAATGGTTTACCTTGCGTGCCAACATGGTATTAAAATGGTTGTGATGTGGTGTGATAGGGTGGTATCCTCCTTTGAACGATTCGAGTGACTTGACTTGGCACATGTTCACGCATGTAGTTGAAACAAAATCAACATAGCCTCCATGATATTTATGTTCATGGTGGATTATATCCTACTCATGCTTGCACTCAATGTTTAAGAATTTTAATGCATGTTCATGACTGTTGTTGTTCTCTAGTCGGTCGCTTCCCAGTCTTTTTCTAGCCTTCACTTGTCCGAAGCGGGAATACTGCTTGTGCATCCAAAATCCATAAACCCAAAGTTATTCTATATGAGTCCACCATACCTTCCTATATGCGGTATCTACCTGCCGTTCCAAGTAAGTTTCTATGTGCCAAACTCTAACCCCTCAAATGAAATTCTATTTTGCATGCTCGAATAGCTCATGTATCAACTAGGGCTGTCTATATATTCCATGCTAGGCGGGTTATTCTCAAGAGGAGTGGACTCCGCTCCTCACTCACGGGAAAATGGCTGGTCACCGGGATGCCTAGTCCCATGCACAAATCAAATCAAAATAATTGCAAACAAAACTCCCCCAAGATTGTTGTTAGTTGGAGGAACCCATTATTTCGGGCAAGCCATGGATTGATGATTGTTGGAGGTGGGGGAGTATAAAATTTACCATTCTGTTTGGGAACCGCCTATAATGTGTGTAGCATGGAAGATATCGAGATCTCTTGGTTGTTATCTTGACAATCAAAGTATGCCGCTCAAAATATTATTTATCTCCGTTTCAAAACTCGAGCTCTGGCACCTCTACAAATCACTGCTTTCCTCTGCGAAGGGCCTATCTATTTACTTTTATCTTGAGTCATTGATACGTCTCCGTCGTATCTACTTTTCCAAACACTTTTGCCCTTGTTTTGGACTCTAACTTGCATGATTTGAATGGAACTAACCCGGACTGGTGTTGTTTTCAGCAGAACTGCCATATGGGGTTATTTTGTGCAGAAATAAAAGTTCTCAGAATGACCTAAAAATCCACGGAGCAACTTTTCAGAATTAATAAAAAATATTAGCGAAAGAATCAACATCAGGGGGCCCACACCCTGTCCATGAGGGTGGGGGGCGCGCCCCCTCCCCTAGGGCGCGCCCCCTGCCTCGTGGGCCCCCTGGACGTCCACCGACCTCAACTCCAACTCCATATATTGGCTTTCGCAGAGAGAAAAATCAGAGAGAAAGTTTCATCGCGTTTTACGATACGGAGCCGCCGCCAAGCCCTAATCTCTCTCGGGAGGGCTGATCTGGAGTCCGTTCGGGGCTCCGGAGAGGGGGATTCGTCGCCATCGTCATCATTAACCATCCTCCATCACCAATTTCATGATGCTCGCCGCCGTGCGTGAGTAATTCCATTGCAGGCTTGCTGGACGGTGATGGGTTGGATGAGATTTACCATGTAATCAAGTTAGTTTTGTTAGGGTTTGATCCCTAGTATCCACTATGTTCTGAGATTGATGTTGCTATGACTTTGCTACGCTTAATGCTTATCACTAGGGCCCGAGTGCCATGATTTCAGATCTGAACCTATTATGTTTTCATGAATATATATGAGTTCTTGATCCTATCTTGCAAGTCTATAGTCACCTATTATGTGTTATGATCCGACAACCCCGAAGTGACAATAATCGGGATACTTCTTGGTGATGACCGTAGTTTGAGGAGTTCATGTATTCACTATGTGTTAATGCTTTGGTCAAGTACTCTATTAAAAGGAGGCCTTAATATCCCTTAGTTTCCACTAGGACCCCGCTGCCACAGGAGGGTAGGACAAAAGATGTCATGCAAGTTCTTTTCCATAAGCACGTATGACTATATTCGGAATATATGCCTACATTACATTGATGAACTGGAGCTAGTTCTGTGTCACCCTATGTTATAACTGTTGCATGACGAATCGCATCCGACATAATTATCCATCACTGATCCAATGCCTACGAGCTTTTCACACATTTATCTTTGCTTAGTTACTTTACCGTTGCCACTGTTATGATTACTACAAAACTGCTACTGCTACTTTTTCTACTGTTACGGTTACTTCCATACTGCTTTGCTACTAAATACTTTGCTACAGATATTAAGTTATCCAGGTGTGGTTGAATTGACAACTCAACTGCTAATACTTGAGAATATTCTTTGGCTCCCCTTGTGTCGAATCAATAAATTTGGGTTGAATACTCTACCCTCGAAATCTGTTGCGATCCTATATACTTGTGGGCTATCAAGACTATTTTCTGGCACCGTTGCCGGGGAGCATAGCTGTATTCTTTGAGTCACTTGGGATTTATATCTGCTGGTCACTATGAGGAACTTGAAAGATGAAAGAACTAAGATTTATCCCTCAACTACGAGGGGAGGTAAGGAACTTCCATCTAGCTCTGCACTAGATTCTCCTTCCATTATGAGTAAGCATGCGACACCTAAACCTGCTTCTGCTATTAATTCTGATATGTCATTATTATTGATGATGCCACTTCTACTATGCATGATACTTATGATGAAACTACTGTGCCATTAGGTGAATTTCTTGATGAACAACTTGCTAGGGTTAGAGAGAATGAAATTATTGAAGATAGTGATGATGAAGGTTCTGCCCCTAAGTATGAATTGCCTTTTGTTCCAGAGGGTTATGTTATGGATGAAGAAACTGCTAGAGATTTTCTTGCTTGCAATGATAGATCTGATCTTAAGAAGTTATTAGCTAAACTGAAACAGAAAACTCTGAATGCTAGAATGAAATATGACCCTGCTTTTTCTACTTCACCTATCTTTATTACGGATAAGGATTATGAATTGTCTGTCGATCCTGGGATAATTACTTTGGTTGAACCTGATCCTTTATATGGCTATGAATCTGAAACTGTTGTGGCACATCTTACTAAATTGAATGATATAGCCACCCTGTTCAGTAATGATGAGAAATCCTGCTACTATTATATCCTTATGATATTTCCATTCTAATTAAAGGGTGATGCTAAAACTTGGTTTAATTCTCTTGATCCTGGTTATGTGCGTAGTCCCCAGGATATGATTTATTACTTCTCTGCTAAATATTTCCCTGCTCATAAGAAACAAGCTGCCTTGAGGGAAATATATAATTTTGTGCAAATTTAAGAAGAGAGTCTCCCACAAGCTTGGGGGAGGCTTCTCCGATTACTTAATGCTTTGCCTGATCATCCTCTTAAGAAAAACGAAATACTTGATATCTTTTATAATGGACTAACTGATGCTTCCAAGGACCACTTGGATAGTTGTGCTGGTTGTGTTTTCAGGGAATGAACAGTCGATCAAGCTGAATTGCTATTGAATAATATGTTGACTAATGAAAATAATTGGACTCTTCCTGAGCCAATTCCGGAACCAACTCCTAAACCAACTCCGAAGAAGAGAGGTGTTCTATTTCTCAGTCCTGAAGATATGCAAGACACAAAGAAATCTATGAAAGAAAAAGGTATTAAAGCTGAAGATGTTAAGAATTTACCTCCTGTTGAAGAAATACATGGTCTTGATTTACCACCTATTGAAGAAACACATGGTCTTGATAACCCAACACAGGTAGTAAAGGTAAATTCTCTCTATAGATATGATAAAGTTGAAATCCCATCTACTAAGTTTCCTAGCCATTGTTTGGATGAATTTGATGACTTTATGGCTAGACAAGAAAATTTCAATGCTTATGTTGGTAGAGAATTAAAGAGTAATGCTTACATGATTGGACGCTCGAGTGATTATATGGCTAGACTTAAAGGTGAACTTAAACTCATTAGTAAATATGCTTCTATGGTTACCACTCAAGCAGAACAAGTAATTAAATCTCAAAGTGATTTGCTCGATGAATTAAATAATAAACATGATTTTGTTGTTAGAGTGGCTACTAGAACTGGTAAAATGACTCAGGAACCTTTGTATCCTGAAGGCCACCCTAAGAGAATTGAGCAAGATTCTCAGAGAAATAATTTAGAGGCACCTAGTTCTTCTAAAAAGAAGAAAAAGAAAAATGATAGGACTTTGCATGCTTCTAGTGAACCTATTGTAGACACATCTGAGAATCCCAATGATATTTCTATTTCTGATGCTGAAACACAATCTGGTGATGAACATGAACCTAGTGATAATGTTAATGATAATGTTCATGTTGATGCTCAACATAGCAATAATAATGATGTAGAGATTGAACCTGCTGTTGATCTTGATAACCCACAATCAAAGAATCAACGTTGTGATAAGAGAGACTTTGTTGCTAGGAAGCACGGTAAAGAAACGGGACCATGGGTTCAGAAACCCATGCCTTTTCCTCCTGAGGCATCCAAGAAAAAGGATGACGAGGATTTTGAGCGCTTTGCTGAAATGATTAGGCCTATATTTTTGCGTATGCGTTTGACTGATATGCTTAAAGTAAACCCTTATGCTAAGTACATGAAACATATTATTACAAATAAAAGAAAGATACCGGAAGCTGAAATTTCCACCATGATTGCTAATTACACATTTAAGGGTGGATACCTAAGAAACTTGGAGATCCAGGAGTACCAACTATACCATGCTCCATTAAAATAAACTATGTTAAAACCGCTTTATGTGATCTTGGAGCCGATGTTAGTGTTATACCTCTCTCTTTATATCGTAGACTTGAATTGAATAAGTTGACACCTACTGAAATATCTTTGCAAATGGCTGATAAATCAACTGCTATACCTGTCGGTATTTGTGAGGATGTGCCTGTTGTGGTTGCAAACGTTACTATCTTAATGGACTTTGTTATTCTTGATATTCCCGAGGATGATAGTATGTCGATTATCCTTAGTAGACCCTTTTTGAATACTGCAGGGGCTGTTATTGATTGCAACAAAGGCAATGTCACTTTTCATGTTAATGGTAATGAGCATACGGTACACTTTCCTAATAAACAACCTCAAGTTCATAGCATCAATTCTATTGGAAAAATTCCAACTATCATTATTGGAGGTTTTGAATTTCCTCTTCCTACTGTCAAGAAGAAATATAATATTCTTATTATTCGGGATGTACATATCCCCATTGAGGTAACCTAGTGTTATTAGAAATTTCTCCGGTTCCATGTTATTCGGAATGAGTTTGTTAATAAGATTTGATCAACCTTGTTAGTGGATTCCTTTTGATGAGCATGAGATGGATGAAATTAGAAGGCACAACCTTCTGTACCCTCTTTTTACTTTCTATTATTTAGATTAAATAAAGTAAAAATAATATTTTCTGTCTGTTTTCTAAATTATCCATGCAATAAAAAATATCCCGAAAACAAAAGTTCTCCAAATACCCTGCAAATTTAGTATGATTTTTTCTGGAATATTTGAGAATATCTGGCACTGAGAACACAACAGGGGGAGCTGGCACCTGGCCACGCGGGTCCAGGGCGCGCCCCTGCCTCGTGGGCCCATGGTGGGCCCCCTCCACTTATTCCTGCACCCACACACTTCATCTTCCTCCCAAAAATCACCATCTAGCTCAAGACGAGTTCTAGCCCACTCTGCTACCATTTTCGATCTCCTTGCTCAAAGCTCCATTCATAAAAGTGCTTTGGGAGATTGTTTTTTGGTATGCGACTCCTCTAATGGTCCAATTAGTCTTTGTTCTAGTGCTTTATTCATTGCAAATTTTTGCTGCCTAGGTGACCCTGTTCTTGAGCTTGCATGTCAAATTTATGAGGTCCCAAGTAATTCTAATGCATGATATAGGCTCTAGGCACTTGTGGGAGTAGTTGCAATCAGTTTTGTTGAGTTTGATTCACTTTTATTTTGAGTTACTAAAAATTTAAGAAATTTTTCAGAGGAAGAATATGTCCAGGAAAATGTACCAAGGTGGTTCTTCAAGAAAGAAAGGACCCAGGCCCGCAATGCATGAACCGGACGATGAACCACCAAGGGAAGCTTACGTGCGGCCTTGTGAATGGCGTCAGAAGAGTTTATGGTTAATGCAGGCATCAAGGACGAATTTGATGCATATGTGCGGAATGCCGATCTTGAGGACTTCATGCAAGATAAGTGCCTCAGTACTACTATTTGACTGATTCATTCGTGAGAAGGTTTAAATTTACATCTTCGCGTAATTCTCCAACTGTCCTGTTTGATATTTATGATAAATCATATACCATGGACCTAGAAGATTTCACTACTGCTTGTAAACTCCCTCAGTGGGGCAGTGTTAATGAACCCCGTAAATTTGAATATAAAGACTTCCTTGCTAGTATCACTGTGGGAGAATATAGAGAAATAGCGCAAGCTACCATAGGGAGCATCCACTTTCCTGCTATACATTATTTTGCTCTTTTCATTGGTAGATGCATTAACAGTAAAGATGAAGCATGTCACATGTGTGTTCCTAATCTTTGTGTTCTCAAGAGTGCTGTATTAGGTGACAAACAATACAACTTGGGGGCAATTGTTGCACGTAGGTTGCATAATGATGGTTTAGTTGGAGATTTGTTTGGAGGGATTTATGCAACCCGTGTGGCTAATTATCTAGGTATACCTCCACATGAAGATGATAGGGAGTTGCCTCTCGCTTATTTAGATTATAATGCCATGGTTAGTCATCATTTTCTTGAGAGGAATGAACAATTCCTCCAGTATTGACTAATCTTTGACAGACGTCGAGCTGTCCATATTACTCTCCCTGCTCCTACCCTTTTTGATTATCAGGCAAAAAGAAGATATGTTATAACTAGGGAGGAGGCAACCGAGTACGAGAGGAGGACGGAGGCAGCTCGCCGCCATGTTGTAGCCAGGAGGCAATGGCTGTTGCATCTCAGTACGACCCTAGTTACAACTTCGGATATCAGCCAGGCTACCCATGGGCATAGACCAACTTAGGCCAAAAGCGTAAGCTTAGGGGAGTACGTATTTCTCACCGACATTACATTCATGTTCACACACACTCATTCTAGTTGTTGGTGCTCATACTTTTTCATTGTATTATCCATGCTAGTTTAATTTCCTTTTTCATCTTTCTTCTTGTGTGTTTGATAAACCTTAAGAAAAACCAAAAAATTAGTTCTTCCATGCTTGTAGTAGTAATTAAAAGAAAACCCAAAAAGATTTCTCGTTCTTCTTTTTCTTGTTGGGAGCTTTCCTGTGTAAATAGTTTTATTTCTTTTCTTTCCTTTGGGGGTCGAGAGGAGAAGACCATAATGAAAATGTTTAGTGGCTCTCATATGCATGATTGTTGATTTAACCAAGAGCCCATATTACCTTGTCTTCTCCCTTGAATTGAATGCTTGCAGATTCCAGCTTACTCCAGTGCATGTGCACTGTTATTATTATCCACATCGTTCGGTTGTGCAAGTGAAAGGCAATAATGACGATATATGATGGACTGATTGAGATGAGAGAAGCTGGTATGAACTCGACCTCTCTTGTTTTTGTAAATATGATTAGTTCATCGTTCCTGATTCAGCCTATTATGAATAAACATGTTTGCACTGACAATTAGAGATTATAGTTGCTTATGCCATGCTTAATTAGCTAGGAGCTTATAATGGTTTACCTTGCGTGCCAACATGCTATTAAAATGGTTGTGATGTGGTATGATAGGGTGGTATCTGTCGTGGTTCTAAGCCTGACAGTAGAGTGGGGGGTAGGTATGGAGAGGCAAGGTCCTAGCTATGGAGAGGTTGTAAGCACAAAGGATGTACGAGTTCAGGCCCTTCTCGGAAGAAGTAACAGCCCTACGTCTCGGAGCCCGGAGGCGGTCGAGTGGATTATGAATGTATGGATTACAAGGTGCCGAACCCTTCTGCCTGTGGAGGGGGGTGGCTTATATAGAGTGCGCCAGGACCCCAGCCAGCCCACGTAGGAGAGGGTTTAAGGTGAGTTAAGTCTGGGGCGTTACTGGTAACGCCCCACATAAAGTGCCTTTACTATCATAAAGTCTACTTAATTACAGGCCGTTGCGGTGCAGAGTGCCTCTTGACCTCCTGGTGGTCGAGTGAGTCTTCGTGGTCGAGTCCTTCAGGCCAGTCGAGTGAATCCTCGTTGGTCGACTGGAAGGCGACCTCTTCTAGGGATGTCCTAGGGTAAGTTACTTGGAACAGGTCCATGACCCTACCCTAGGTACATAACCCCATCATTAGCCCCCGAATGGATTGAGGCTTCGAGTGAAGAAGGAGTTGATGTCGTTTCCGATTAACCTTTGCGCTCTAGTTGTGCGCTGTTCTGGATCAAAGAATCTCTTCGTTGACAGGGAGCAATTTGTCTTCGGTCGACTCGATCCATTCTATTTTTGCGTCGAGTGATCTTTCGAGCTTCGACGATCTCCGAGCGACGGATCGCCGGAAACACCGCGTCTGACAGACTGATTTGTTGCTCGCGGATTCCGCGGGGTGCGAAATTTGGGGGCGCGCGCGAAGCGGGGCAGACCGCGGCGTTCGGATGGGACGGGGCATAGACGCCTCGATCTCCGCGCCGCCTTTTTCGCCACGTATCCAGTCCTCATAACTGCTCCCAGATATGATTAGATCGACCGGGCCCACATGTCAGCCACTCGGAAGGGACCTTATAAATGTGCCCGGCGAGGATTTCTGTGCTGCGCCTCAGCATTCTCCCTCTCTCCCTCTGCTTCCTTCCTCCCTGCTCAGCGTGCTCGCTCTCGCCCCCGCACCACTTCCCTTCGTGCATCTCACCGGCGACCATGGCCAAGGAGAAGACGGCGGCGCTGGAGCGTGCCAAGAAGGCGTCGGCATCGGAGAAGGCGAAGGGGAGATCCACCAGCCGCAGAGGGTCCTCGTCCAGATCCCGCCTGCCGAAAGGCTGGGTCCAAGGAGACTGGATCCAGTCGACCATCACGGAGAAGGACCTCCTCGACATGGCCAACGAGGGCTTGATCCCTCACGGAGCTGCGAGGTTGCCGGGGAAGGAGTGGCAGCCACAGCCAGAAGAGGGTGAGTGTGTGCTTCTGGCCACTCATGTTGATCGTGGGTTTTCCTTGCCGCCAAGCATTTTCTTCCGTGGCTTCTTGAATTTCTTTGGAGCGCAGCTCCACCACTTTACCCCAAACTCCATTGCCTATCTTGCTGCATTCGTGTCCATGTGTGAGGGTTTCTTGGGCTGTCGACCGCACTGGGGTTTGTTCAAACGTATCTTCACGTGTCGCTCTCAGACCGTGAAGAAGGCGAGCCCAGGTGATGAGAAGACCCGAGTCGTCCAAATGTGTGGGGGCCTGGGGATTCAGGTGAGGAATAATAGCACCTTCCCGCCCATGTCCTTTCCCGAGTCCGTCAGAGGCTGGCAGTCGACTTGGTTCTACTGTCAGGTCCAGTCGACGCCAGGGCAGTCGAGTGGACTCCCTCCGTTTACCATGGACCGAGTGAACAAGCCCTCCCCTCTGAAGCTGATTCCGGAGGAGAAAGCCGACGTGAAGATGTTGATGGAGCGCGTGGTGCAGTTGGTTCGGGAGGGGGTGACGGGCATGGATCTTCTGGAGGTCTTCCTCAGGCGTCGCATCCAACCCCTTCAATTCCGGAGCCACTGCATGTGGTTGTACTGTGGGCCCGAAGACGAGACTAGAGTCCATCCAGAAGAAGTCGACGATGCCACTCTGGAAAGATGGATGGTAGCCGTTACCGGAAACAGGGACAACCCGCGCGGAGCCAGAAGGATTCCTCCACTCGACCACAACAGCGACCCAAACAAGGTACACTTGCTCTGCTTTCCATTGTGTCCTTGTCGTATTCATTTCTGCTAACCCTGCCGACTGGTCGACTGATCCTTGTTTGGGCATCTGCTAGGCCTTCACCGAGCTGTACTCGATGCCCAATGGGGCACAAGCTTCGACTGAGGAAGGCGAGGCGAGCGGGGGCGAGGCGAGCGGGGGCGAGAGCCAGGAAGAGGAGGAATGGGACTCGGATGCTGCAGGGGATGATGACGACGATGATGATGATGAAGGTGATGAAGATGACATCGAGGACGAGGAAGAAGAGGAGGAGGAGGTCGTTCCACCGCGCTCAGAAAGGCGGTCGAAGCTTGTCCACGACCCTTCGACCGAACGTGGTAAGGGGGTTGCGACCGCCACTCAGTCGACCAAGCGCCCTCGGACCACCTCTCCGGCGCCGACTGAAAAGGCGCCGAAGCAGCCCAGGGCGGCCTCATCGAAGCCGACCAAGCTCCTGCCGAAGATGAAGGTGTCCATCCCCACCATATCAGGGTAATTGTGTTGCTCATATTTTCTTATTCTGTGCGAACTTTATCTCTGGTCGACGCTGAGGTTAGTCGACTGATCCTTTGGAGTTGCAGTGCTGCTACTTCTGAGACCTCGGCCCGGGCCGATGACCACGAGATGGAGGATGCAGCAACTTCGAATCCAGGTACTGTGTTCTTAATACCATTCTTAGTCGACTGACTCGCGATCTCTGATCCTGATCCTTCTCCGCAGCTCCACCCAACACTGTTATCGATCTTCCTGATGATGATGAGGATGAAGAGCCGCTGAAGCACAGGAGGAGTCGGAAAGCGTCCGCCAGTAAGGTGCCTCAGGATGTGCCGGCGCCTGAAATTCTGACTGTGGAGGAAGAGAACACCACTCGACACACGGTGACCTTCGCGAATCCACTGACGAGTGCTCAGCAGCCTTCCCTCTTCATGACGCACCACGTCCCAGAGGACCAAGCTGGCGCAGCGAAGGAGGCGATACGCCAGGCGGGACTCATGATGGAGCAGCTGAAGACCATCCGGGACGCGAGCCAGGCAGCTTATGACGCCAGTTCTGCCCTCCAAAGCAATGTCCAGGTCAGTCGACCGCTGTTTGTTCTGTTGGATATGCTACCAAAAACTTTTCTTTTCCGGAATTTATATTAGTCACCCACTGGGTGTGTCGAATAAACTCCGTGTTAGCGGGGGCACGCTGAGTGCACCCGCTGGGTGTAGTCCCCAAGGCTAAGGTCGACTGCTGGCAGTCGGCCTTAGGCTTTATGATGTCAATCTTTCTGTCAGTCGACTGGTCGACTGGATTTCGCAAACCGGTGGGGGCACGCTGAGTGCACCCACTGGGTGTAGTCCCCAAGGCTAAGGTCGACTGCTGGCAGTCGGCCTTAGGCTTTATGATGTCAATCTTTCTGTCAGTCGACTGGTCGACTGGATTTCGCAAACCGGTGGGGGCACGCTGAGTGCACCCACTGGGTGTAGTCCCCAAGGCTAAGGTCGACTGCTGGCAGTCGGCCTTAGGCTTTATGATGTCAATCTTTCTGTCAGTCGACTGGTCGACTGGATTTCGCAAACCGGTGGGGGCACGCTGAGTGCACCCACTGGGTGTAGTCCCCGAGACTGTGGTCGACTGCTTGCAGTTGATCACAGTCTTAGAGAATGCGTCTCGCACACTGTTTTTTTTTTTGAGGTCGACTGGTCGACTTTGTCTTCAACAGGATTAGTGGGGGCACGCTGAGTGCACCCACTGGGTGTAGTCCCCGAGACTACGGTCGAATGCTTGTATTCGGCTGTAGTCTTAGAAACGTGTGTTTTTCCCTTTTTCACTCGGAAGTGAGTTACATTTGACGTTTAGTCGATTGGTTCTTCGCAGAACTCCTGTGATCTTGTGGCTCGCTACTCAGAGCTGGAACAAAAACATACTCAAGTCGAGCTGAGCTTGAAGCTGGTTCAGGAGAAGCTGACAAAGGCAAAGGAGGAGACCGAAGGTATGTTTGGTGAGACCCTGACGACTGCTTTTCCCCTTGCTTGTTTCGGCATCTGATCTCGCTGTAACTTGCAGGTAAGGTAAGGGAGGCCCAGCAGAAGAAAGACCTTGAGCTAGCTGAGAAGATCAAGCTTGCTGACGAGAAGTTAGCTTCAGTCACCAAGCTCGAACAAGACAATACCAATCTGAAAACTGCTCTTGGGATTGCCAACAAGGAAGTCAGTCGACTGAGAACTGACAAAGCTGCCTTGACCGACCAAGTCAGCAAATTGACTGAGAAGAAAACTGAACTGGAGGCCTTCCTGAGTGGCCTTGCCAAGAAGCTGTTTCTTATGCTTGAAGGTAAACCTCCATGTTTGGCAAATATTTCCAACTGTGGCTTCTTCCATTCGACTATCCCCTTGACTTAGTGATCACCCTTGCAGAATTTTGTCAAAACTTTGAAGAGGAAACCAGCCGACTGGAGCCAAACCTTGACCCCGTCAATTCTCCGGTGAACGACGAAGTTGCCATGGATGTTTTCCGACTGGAGTCTCGTGTCGCAGCTGTCGTGGACTATCTCGCAAGGCTGAAGGCCGCCACATCTCGCATCGACTCGACGCTCTGGCCTGAGGAGACACTTCAGAATGACCTTGAGTCGCTGATGGCCCGCTTGAACACGATCCCTGGTCGAGTGCAGGAGTGGAAGAAGTCCTCGGCTCGGTGTGGTGCAGATGTCGCTCTGTGTCTGGCCCGAGTCCACTGCAAAGATGCACGAGAGGAGAAGCTGGCGGCCCTTCGGGTGGCCAATACCAAGAAGCACGACTTCAGGTCCTTTATGGAGACTTTCCTTGCAGCTGCCACTCGGATCGCCGACGGAATTGACCTTGATGAATTTGTTGCACCTTCCAGCCCTCCACAGGAGGGGTAAAAAACTTCTTCTGGCTCGACACTTTAAATTTGCCTCGGTATGCCGAGTGGAATTGTAACCGACAAACCTTAACAGGCTTGACGCCCGAGCACTTTCGGTTCCTTTAGATATCGATTCAAACTTGAATTTGGCGCTTGAATATGATTGCCTTCGGCTCGGAATGTCTTTTGCAGGTTCAAAGCAAGGTGCCTGTACCGCAATCGACTTATTCTTTAGTCCACTTAGGCGAGCACTGGGCTGCAGCTAAGCCTCCGAGTGAGAGGGTCGCTCTTCACTCGGTAGGATTTTTGTAACTTAGGCGAGCGCAGGGCTGCAGCTAAGCCCCCGAGTGAGAGGGTTGCTCTCCACTCGGTAAGATTTTATAACTTAGGCGAGCACAGGCTGCAGCTAAGCCTCCGAGTGAAGGGCTCCACTCGGTAGGATTTTATAACTTAGGCGAGCACGAGGCTGCAGCTAAGCCCCGAGTGAGAGGTTGCTCTTCACTCGGTAGGATTTTTAACTTAGGCGAGTGCTTGGACTGCAGCTAAGCCCCGAGTGAGAGGTTGCTCTTCACTCGGTAGGATTTTTATAACTTAGGCGAGCACGAGGCTGCAGCTAAGCCTCCGAGTGAGAGGTTGCTCTTCACTCGGTAGGATTTTTAACTTAGGCGAGCTTGGCTGCAGCTAAGCCCCGAGTGAGGGTTGCTCTTCACTCGGTAGGATTTTATAACTTAGGCGAGCACTTGGACTGCAGCTAAGCCCCGAGTGAGAGGCTGCTTCACTCGGTAGGATTTTTGATAACTTAGGCGAGTGCTTGGACTGCAGCTAAGCCCCGAGTGAGAGGTTGCTCTTCACTCGGTAGGATTTTTATAACTTAGGCGAGTGCTTGGACTGCAGCTAAGCCCCCGAGTGGAAGGCTGGCTTACCACTCGGTAGGATTTTGATAAACTTAGGCGAGTCCTTGGACTGCAGCTAAGCCCCCGAGTGAAAGGCTGGCTTACCACTCGGTAGGATTTTGATAAACTTAGGCGAGTCCTTGGACTGCAGCTAAGCCCCCGAGTGGAAGGCTGGCTTACCACTCGGTAGGATTTTGATAAACTTAGGCGAGTCCTTGGACTGCAGCTAAGCCCCCGAGTGGAAGGCTGGCTTACCACTCGGTAGGATTTTGATAAACTTAGGCGAGTGCTTGGACTGCAGCTAAGCCCCGAGTGGAAGGCTGGCTTACCACTCGGTAGGATTTTGATAAACTTAGGCGAGTCCTTGGACTGCAGCTAAGCCCCGAGTGGAAGGCTGGCTTACCACTCGGTAGGATTTTGATAAACTTAGGCGAAACGGATTCGCAGCTAAGCCTCCGAGTGAGAGTCTGGCTCACCACTCGATAGGATTTTTACAAACTTAGGCGAAACGGATTCGCGGCTAAGCCACCCACTGAGGGGGAGTTTTTATGTGGACAAAAATAAAAAGTGATGACACAATTATTTCTAAACCCATGAACTACAGAAGTACTTTATTGCAACTCATCCGAGTGATAAAACTTAAGTGTAAAATGGGCGGAGTAGCTCCGCGTTCCAAGCTCGGGGCTCGTCGATATTATGCTCGACGTTGTAAAGACGGTACGCCCCGTTGTGGAGAACCTTGGTGACGATGAAGGGGCCTTCCCAAGAAGGAGCAAGCTTGTGTGGTTTGTGCTGATCCACTCGGAGAACCAAATCCCCTTCCTGGAAGGCTCGACCTCTCACATTTCGGGCGTGGAAACGGCGCAGATCTTGTTGGTAGATGGTCGACCGGATCAGAGCCATCTCCCTTTCTTCCTCTAAAAGGTCGACTGCGTCCTGCCGCGCTTGTTCAGCTTCTGCTTCGTTGTAGATTTCGACTCGAGGAGCATTGTGGAGAAGATCACTCGGCAAGACTGCTTCGGCTCCATAGACCAAGAAGAATGGAGTTCTTCCGGTCGACCGATTGGGCGTGGTCCGCAGTCCCCAGAGTACAGATGGAAGTTCGTCGACCCAAGCTCCAGCCGCGTGTTTGAGATCACGCATCAGTCGCGGCTTCAGTCCCTTGAGAATCAGTCCATTAGCTCGCTCTGCTTGTCCATTCGACTGCGGATGGGCGACTGATGCGTAGTCGACCCGTGTGCCCTGGGAGTTGCAGAAGGTTCTGAATTCCTCTGAGTCAAAGTTCGACCCATTATCCGTAATGATGCTGTGCGGGACTCCATATCTGAATATTAGTTCCCTGATGAAGCTAACAGCAGTACCGGTGTCGAGGCTCTTGATTGGTTTAGCCTCGATCCACTTGGTGAACTTGTCGACTGCCACCAGTACATGCGTGAAGCCACTTCGTCCTGTTCTCAAAGGGCCGACCATGTCCAGCCCCCAAACTGCAAAAGGCCAGACGAGTGGGATGGTCTTCAAAGCTGACGCAGGTTTGTGCGACATATTCGAGTAGAACTGACATCCCTCGCACTTATCCACTATCTCCTTTGCCATCTCATTCGCCTTGGGCCAGTAAAATCCGGCTCGGTATGCTTTGGCCACGATGGTCCGGGAGGACGCATGATGACCACAGGTCCCCGAGTGAATATCATTGAGGATGAGTCGACCTTCTTCTGGTGTTATGCACTTCTGACCGACTCCAGTCGTGCTCTCTCTGTATAATTGTCCTTTGATGACGGTAAAGGCCTTAGATCGACGGACGATCTGTCGAGCCTCTTCCTCATCCTCCGGAAGCTCTTTCCTCAAGATATATGCGACATACGGAATCGTCCAGTCGGGAATGACTACCAAAACCTCCATGATCAAGTCGACCACCGCTGGGACTTCAACTTCAGTCGGATCTGTGGCACTCTTGGGCTGCGGAGTTTCTTCGGTGAAAGGATCTTCTTTGACTGACGGAGTATGTATATGCTCCAAGAACACACCACTCGGAATGGCTTCTCTCTTGGAACCTATCTTTGCTAGATCATCAGCTGCTTGATTTTTCAGTCGGGGTATATGATGGAGCTCCAACCCCTCGAACTTTTTCTCCAGCTTCCTCACTGCACTGCAGTATCCAGTCATGGCTGGGCTTCTCACGTCCCACTCTTTCATCACCTGATTGACCACTAAATCCGAGTCGCCATAGACCATTAGGCGACGGACGCCGAGTGAAATGGCCATGCGCAACCCATATAGGAGGGCCTCATATTCTGCCTCATTGTTGGAGGAATCAAAGTGAATCTGGAGCACATATCTGAGCTTATCTCCTCTGGGGGAAACCAGGACAACCCCAGCACCGGAACCATTCAACATCTTAGAACCATCGAAAAACATGGTCCAATGCTCCGAGTGAACTTCAGTCGGCTGCTGCTGTTCGATCCACTCGGCGAGGAAATCTGCTATTGCCTGGGACTTAATGGCTTTCTTTGCCTCAAACTTGATATCAAGGGGAAGAAGTTCAATCGCCCATTTGGCCACTCGACCAGTTGCATCTCTGTTGTGCAAAATCTCTGATAGTGGAGCGTCGCTGACGACTGTGATTGAATGGTCAGAGAAATAATGAGCAACCTTCTTTGTGGTCATGTATATTCCATACACAAGCTTCTGATAATGAGGATATCTCTGCTTGGATGGAGTCAAGACTTCAGACAAATAATACACTGGGCGCTGAACTTTGAGAGCTTTTCCTTCTTCTTCCCGCTCGACCGTTAGCACAGTACTGACGACTTGTCCTGTGGCTGCGATGTAGAGCAACAGAGGCTCTTTGCTGATTGGAGCAGCAAGCACCGGCTGGGTGGAGAGCAGAGCTTTTAGCTCGGCAAACGCTGCATCAGCTTCTGGAGTCCACTCGAACTTGTCAGCCTTCTTCATCAGTCGGTAAAGAGGCAATGCCTTTTCACCGAGTCGTGAGATGAATCGACTTAATGCGGCCAAGCATCCAGTAAGCTTCTGGACATCGTGCACTCGCACAGGGCGTTTCATTCGGAGAATAGTGCCAATCTTTTCTGGGTTGGCGTCGATTCCCCGTTCGGAAACGAGAAAACCGAGTAACTTGCCACCAGGAACTCCAAATGTGCACTTTGATGGATTGAGCTTGATATCATACCTTCTGAGGTTGGCAAATGTTTCGGCGAGGTCAGCGAGCAGGTCGGAACCTTTTCGTGACTTGACAACAATATCATCCATATAAGCTTCCACATTCCGACTGATTTGAGTGAGTAGACACTTCTGGATCATTCGCATAAATGTGGCTCCGGCATTCTTGAGGCCGAATGGCATGGTGATATAGCAGAAGCACCCGAATGGAGTGATGAAAGCTGTTTTTACTTCATCGGGCCCATACAGACGGATCTGGTGGTACCCGGAGTAAGCATCTAAAAAAGACAACCTCTCGCATCCCGCGGTCGAGTCAACAATTTGATCTATGCGAGGGAGAGGAAAGTGATCTTTCGGGCAGGCCCGGTTGATGTGCTTGAAATCAATGCACATTCGGAGCGACTTGTCCTTCTTAGGAACCATGACGACATTAGCGAGCCACTCGGAGTGGAATATCTCTCGGATAAATCCTGCCGCCAACAGTCGAGCCACTTCTTCACCGATGGCCTTTCTCTTCTGGACGGCGGACCGCCGAAGATGTTCTTTGACTGGCTTTGCAGACGAGTCGACTCTTAGGCGATGCTCAGCCAGTCCCCTGGGAACACCTGGCATGTCAGCGGGCTTCCATGCAAAAATGTCCCAGTTCTCACGGAGGAACTGGATGAGCGCTTCTTCCTATTTTGGGTCGAGTGTTGTGGAGATGCGGGTCGGAGCTGCTTCGGGGTCGGTCGGGTGAATGTGAACAGGCTTCGTCTCACCGGACGACTGGAATGCAGATTCTGTGGCGGGCTTCTTGGATCGCAGCAAGTCACTCGGATCTGCGTTTTGCTTGTATTCTTCGAACTCGACCGCTGTCACTTGGGAATCGGCAATTTTGGAGCCCTTCTGAAAGCACTCCTCTGCCTTTTTCCTATCACCGGTGACAGTGATCACACCTTTGGGACCGGGCATCTTCAATTTGAGGTACACGTAACATGGTCGAGCCATGAACCGTGCATAGGCTGGTCTCCCCAAAATGGCATGATATGCACTTTGAAAATCCACGACCTCAAACGTCAACTTTTCTTTGCGAAAATGCTTTGAATCGCCAAACACTACGTCCAAAGCTATCTGGCCGAGTGACTCGGCCTTCTTCCCTGGTATAACTCCATGGAAGCTCATGTTACTAGTGCTCAGTCGGGACATCGGAATGCCCATACCTTTCAACGTGTCTGCATATAACAGATTCAGCCCACTTCCACCGTCCATCAGCACCTTTGTCAGTCGAGTGCCTTCGACAACTGGATCGACCACCAAAGCTTGCCTCCCAGGGGTGGCAATATGAGTCGGGTGATCAGATTGGTCGAATGTGATGGGTGTTTGAGACCACTTCAGATAATTTGCCTTTGCTGGGGCAACCATGTTAACCTCTCGGTTAATCACTTTCAGTCGACTTCTGCTTTCCACATCTGCGAAGATCATCAGAGTGGAGTTGATATGCGGATATCCTCCCTCACTGTCCTCTTTGTCTTCGGCCTTGTCCGGCTCCTTCTCCTTGTCCTTAGACTGTTTTCCCTGAAACTGCTGGATCAGGAGTCGACATTGGCGAGTGGTGTGCTTTGGGTAAATGATATTCCCCTCTTCATCTTTCTTCGTGTGAATATGACACGGCATATCCATCACGTCGTTCCCTTCTTTATCCTTTACCTTCTTGGGGTTCCAGGATCCTTTTGGTTTCCCCTTAAACTTTCCTTGAGTCACGGCCAGAGCCTCTCCAGGAGCTGCCGGTTCAGCCTTCCGCTTCTGTTTCCGACTGGTGTTTCCTTTTTCCGACTGACTCGGCTTGTGCTTGCCGCTTCGGAGTCGGTCTTCTTCTTCGCCGTTGGCGTACTTGGTAGCAATCTCCATCATCCGACTCAAGGTCATGTCACCGGTTCGACCAAATTTCAAACTCAGTTCTCTGTTCTTGACACCATCTTTGAAGGCGCATACTGCCTGATGGTCAGAGACATTTTCCACAGTGTGGTGCAAAGTGATCCACCTCTGAATATACTCTCTGAGAGTCTCATTGGTTTTCTGCACGCAGACTTGCAACTCTGTCAATCCCGCTGGTCGCTTGCAAGTCCCTTCGAACGTTCTGACGAACACTCGGGACAGATCTTCCCAAGTGTAAATGCTGCTAGGAGGCAATTGAGTCAACCATGCCCTGGCAGAACCTTCCAACATGAGGGGCAAATGCTTCATGGCCACCTCGTCGTTCCCACCACCGATCTGAACTGCCACTCGGTAGTCTTCAAGCCAAGTTTCAGGCTTAGACTCACCAGTGAACTTGCTGACTCCTGTTGCCAACCTGAAATTGGGGGGGATAACTGCGGCTCTGATAGCTCTGCTGAAACATTCAGGACCAGAAACATGTACTCGACTGCTCGTGGGCACATCTCTGTCGAGTGCGCCTCGATGGGCTCTGTTCCGGTCGACCAACCCTTGCACGATAATGGATCGCGCGTCGAAGCCTGGCTCTCTGGGGTCAACTGGAACCCTACGCCCTGTACTGTACTGACGCCTATCATCTGGCTGCCGAGGAGCGTAAGACCCACCCCTCGGAGGGGAATAGGGCACTCGACGCCTATCATCTCGGTCGAGTCTGTCGCCATATTGATCTCGCCGATTCTCACGCCCTTCGCGCCGCGGAGGCGATCTGGGGCTGTGAGCCGACTGAACCGTATTCACAGTGACAGATCGACTGTGAATTCTGTTGCGCGACTGAGACACGGCTGAATTCTGATCTCCTGCTGCCCGGAGCAGATCCCTGATCTGCAGCAAACCTCTGCCAGCCTCTGACTGCGAAGGCTGAATGGACTCTGCTATACGGGTCGCAGCTGCTAAATTCTGAATTGGGGTTCGATATACCTGAGTCGGCGGGAAGAGTTGACGTCGACTGGTGTCGGGAACTCGTTGCCGCGCGCGCTCGTCGAGTGCTCGCTGAAGGTTCTCCAGTCGAGTGCGCTCGGCCAAATTGGCCAGACGCGCCTCCTCCAAGGCACGAGCCTCGGGGGTTTCTCCTGCGATGGGAATACGCAGGGGATCCTCGTTCCTGCGGCGAAGCTCTTCTCTTTGCAGAGAGTCGAGTGGCTCGGGCTGGTACTCTTCGTAGCCTCGTGCAGGGTCGCCGCCGTCGCCTGCTCCACCACCACGGGCGAAGCCAGGAGGACTGTGGGGCCCGTCGACCATCAAGATTTCCGCCGCTGGATCACTGCTTCCGCACTCGGATGCAGTCTCTCCGGAGCCAGTCGACTGATCGAACAAGCCGTAGAGAGATTCGTTGGGCTCGATTGCCGCAACTTGTGTAGTGGCCGACTGGCGAGCCACCGCGTGACTCACCCATCGCTGAAGCCTCGACCGGCCTGAGCGCTTGCGCTGGCGGGAGACCGGGAGGGTGGAAGATGGAGGAGCCGACCGATACTGGGTCGATGGTTGCCGCAGCAGAACGCCGCGGACACATGCGCGAAAATGCGTCGCACCGCGGACGGGGAGCGCATCTACGTCGAGTGGAGCCTCCTGGAGCCATGCGGAGTCGTCGGCGATGAAGGCGAGAGCGCCGAGACGGATCTCTTGACCCTCGACCAAAATTCCAGCAGACACCATGATGAAAGTACTCGGAAGAATCGCAACTTCTCCACAAAATCGCTAAAACACCTGCCCCACGGTGGGCGCCAACTGTCGTGGTTCTAAGCCTGACAGTAGAGTGGGGGGTAGGTATGGAGAGGCAAGGTCCTAGCTATGGAGAGGTTGTAAGCACAAAGGATGTACGAGTTCAGGCCCTTCTCGGAAGAAGTAACAGCCCTACGTCTCGGAGCCCGGAGGCGGTCGAGTGGATTATGAATGTATGGATTACAAGGTGCCGAACCCTTCTGCCTGTGGAGGGGGGTGGCTTATATAGAGTGCGCCAGGACCCCAGCCAGCCCACGTAGGAGAGGGTTTAAGGTGAGTTAAGTCTGGGGCGTTACTGGTAACGCCCCACATAAAGTGCCTTTACTATCATAAAGTCTACTTAATTACAGGCCGTTGCGGTGCAGAGTGCCTTTTGACCTCCTGGTGGTCGAGTGAGTCTTCGTGGTCGAGTCCTTCAGGCCAGTCGAGTGAATCCTCGTTGGTCGACTGGAAGGCGACCTCTTCTAGGGATGTCCTAGGGTAAGTTACTTGGAACAGGTCCATGACCCTACCCTAGGTACATAACCCCATCAGTATCCTCCTTTGAATGATTCGAGTGACTTGACTTGGCACATGTTCACGCATGTAGTTGAAACAAAATCAACATAGCCTTCACGATATTTATGTTCATGGTGGATTATATCCTACTCATGCTTGCACTCGGTGTTGATTAGTTCTAATGCATGCTCATGACTGCTGTCGCTCTCTCAGTTGGTCACTTCCCAGTCTCTTACTAGCCTTCACCTGTACTAAGCGGGAATACTGCTTGTGCATCCAAACTCCATAAACCCCAAAGTTATTCCATATGAGTCCACCATACCTTCATATATGCGGTATTTACCTGCCGTTCCAAGTAAATTTGTATGTGCCAAACTCCAAACCTTCAAATGAAATTCTGTTATATATGCTCAAGCAGCTCATGTATCAACTAGGGCCGTCTGTATCTTCCATGCTAGGTGGGTTATTCTCAAGAGGAGTGGACTCTGCTCCTCATTCACGAGAAAATGGCTGGTCACCGGGATGCTCAGTCCCATGCTCAAATCAAATCAAAATAATTAAACAAAACTCCCCCAGGATTGTTGCTAGTTGGAGGCACCCGTTGTTTCAGGCAATCCATGGATTGATGCTTGTTGGTGGTGGGGGAGTATAAACTTTACAATTCTGTCTGGGAATCGCCTATAATGTGTGTAGCATGGAAGATATCGAGATCTCATAGTTGTTACGTTGACAGTGAAAGTATACCGCTCAAAATGTTATTCATCTCTATTTCAAAATCGAGCTCTAGCACCTCTACAAATCCCTGCTTCCTCTGCGAAGGGCCTATCTATTTACTTTTATGTTGAGTCATCACCCTCTTATTAAAAAGCACCCGCTGGAGAGCACCGCTGTCATTTGCATGCATTACTATTAGTTTATATTGGGTATGACTTGACTGGATCTCTTTTATCATGAATTACAATGTTTAGTTAGTCCTTGATCTTTAAAGGTGCTCTGCATTTATGTTTTGCGGTCTCAGAAAGGGCTAGCGAGATTACCATCTTGTTATATCATATTATGATTGTTTGATAAAGTGTTTCATCCGAGTTATATTATTATTGCTCACTAGTTTGATTATGCCATTGATATGAGTAAACATGAGACCTAAGTGTTATTGTGAATATGGTTAGTTCATAATCTTTGCTAAAAACTTGAATGCTGGCTTTACATATTTACAACAACAAGAGCAAACAGAGTTTGTAAAAGTTTTTCTTTATCACTTTCAGTTTGTCAACTAAATTGCTTGAGGACAAGCAAAGGTTTAAGCTTGGGGGGGTTGATACGTCTCCGTTGTATCTACTTTTCCAAACACTTGTGCCCTTGTTTTGGACTCTAACTTGCATGATTTGAATGGAACTAACCCGGACTGGTGCAGTTTTCAGCACAACTGCCATGGTGTTATTTTTGTGCAGAAATAAAAGTTCTCGGAATGACCTGAAAATCCACAGAGCAACTTTTCAGAATTAATAAAAATATTGGCGAAAGAATCAACGTCAGGGGGCCCACAACCTGTCCACGAGGGTGGGGGGCGCGCCCCCTTCCCTAGGGCGCACCCCCTACCTCGTGGGCCCCCTGGACATCCATTGACCTCAACTCCAACTCCATATATTGGCTTTTGCGGAGACAAAAATCAGAGAGAAAGTTTCATCATGTTTTACGATAAGGAGCCGCCGCCAAGCCCTAATCTCTCTCGGGAGGGCTGATCTGGAGTCCGTTCGGGGCTCCAGAGAGGGGGATTCGTCGTCGTCATCATCATCAACCATCCTCCATCACCAATTTCATGATGCTCACCGCCGTGCGTGAGTAATTCCATCGTAGGCTTGCTGGACGGTGATGGGTTGGATGACATTTACCATGTAATCTGATAACCCACAAGTATAGGGGATCGCAACAGTTTTCGAGGGTAGAGTATTCAACCCAAATTTATTGATTCGACACAAGGGGAGCCAAAGAACATTCTCAAGTATTAGCAGCTGAGTTGTCAATTCAACCACAGCTGGAAACTTAGTATCTGCAGCAAAGTGTTTAGTAGCAAAGTAATATGATAGTGGTGGTAACGGTAACAAAAGTAAAGACAGTAAAAGTAATGTTTTTGGTATTTTGTAGTGATTGTAATAGTAGCAACGGAAAAGTAAATAAGCGAGAACCAGTATATGGAAAACTCGTAGGCACCGGATCAGTGATGGATAATTATGCCGGGTGTGGTTCGTCGTGTAATAGTTATAACATAGGGTGACACAGAACTAGCTCCAGTTCATCAATGTAATGTAGGCATGTATTCCGAATATAGTCATACGTGCTTATGGAAAAGAACTTGCATGACATCTTTTGTCCTACCCTCCCGTGGCAGCGGGGTCCTATTGGAAAGTAAGGGATATTATGGCCTCCTTTTAATAGAGAACCGGAACAAAGCATTGGCACGTAGTGAATACATGAACTCCTCAAACTATGGTCATCACCGGGAGTGGTTCCGATTATTGTCACTTCGGGGTTGCCGGATCATAACACATAGTAGGTGACTATAGACTTGCAAGATAGGATCAAGAACTCACATATATTCATGAAAATTTAATAGGTTCAGATCTGAAATCATGCCACTCGGGCCCTAGTGACAAGCATTAAGCATAGCAAAGTCATAACAACATCAATCTCAGAACATAGTGGATACTAGGGATCAAACCCTAACAAAGCTAACTCGATTACATGATAAATCTCATCCAACCCATCACTTTCCAGCAAGCCTACGATGGAATTACTCACGCACGGCGGTGAGCATCATGAAATTGGTGATGGAGGATGGTTGGTGATGACGACGACGACGAATCCCCCTCCCCGGAGCCCCGAACGGACTCCAGATCAGCCCTCCCGAGAGAGATTAGGGCTTGGCGGCGGCTCCATATCATAAAACGCGATGATTTCTTCTCTCTAATCTCTGAGTTGGCGTCAGAGGGCCACCAGGGGGGCCATGAGGTAGGGGGCGTGCCCAGGGGGGGCACCCACCCTCGTGGACAGGGTGTGGCCCCCCTGGTCTTCATCTTTGGCGAGGATTTTTTATTATTTATTCTAAGATATTCCGTGGAGTTTCAGGTCATTACGAGAACTTTTATTTTCTGCACATAAAACAACACCATGGCAATTCTGCTGAAAACAGCGTCAGTCCGGGTTAGTTCCATTCAAATCATACAAGTTAGAGTCCAAAACAAGGGCAAAAGTGTTTGGAAAAGTAGATACGACGGAGACATATCAACTCCTCCAAGCTTAAACCCTTACTTGTCCTCAAGCAATTCAGTTGACAAACTGAAAGAGAAAAAGAAAAACTTTTATAAACTCTATTTGCTCTTGTTGTTGTAACATGAAAAGCCAGCATTCAAGTTTCAGCAAATATTATGAACTAACTGTACTAACAATAACACAAAGGTCTCACAATTACTCATATCAATAGCATAATCAGCTAGCGAGCCATAATAATAAAACTCGGATGACAACACTTTCTCAAAATAATCATAACATGATATAACAAAATGGTATCTCGCTAGCCCTTTCTGAGACTGCAAAACATAAATGCAGAGCACCTTTAAAGATCAAGGACTGAGTAAACATTGTAATTCATGGTAAAAGAGATCTAGTCAAGTCATACCCAATATAAACCAATTATAATGAATGCAAATGACAGTGTGCTCTCCAGCGGGTGCTTTTTAATAAGGATGATGACTCAACATAAAAGTAAATAGATAGGCCCTTCGCAGAGGGAAACAAGGATTTGTAGAGGTGCCAGAGCTCGGTTTTAAAATAGAGATTGAATAACATTTTGAGAGGAATACTTTTGCTGTCAACGCAACAACTATGAGATGACGATATCTTCCATGCTAAACAAATTATAGGTGGTTCCCAAATAGAATGATAAAGTTTATACCCCCCTCCCCCACAGGCATCAATCCATGGATTGCTCGAAACAACGAGTGCCTCCAACATTCAACGGGTCACAAGGGGAGTTTTGTTTGCAATTATTTTGATTTAGTTTGCATAAAGCATGGGACTGGGCATCCCAGTGACCAGCCATTTTCTCGTGAATGAGGAGCGGAGTCCACTCCTCTTGAGATTAACCGCCTAACATGGAAGATAAGGGCAGCCCTAGTTGAGACATGAGCTGCTCGAGCATACAAAACAGAATTTCATTTGAAGGTTTGGAGTTTGGCACATACAAATTTACTTGGAACGGCAGGTAAATATCGCATATAGGTAGGTATAGTGGACTCATATGGAACAACTTTGGGGTTTAAGGAGTTTGGATGCACAAGCAGTATTCCCGCTTAGTACAGGTGAAGGCTAGCAAAAGACTGGGAAGCGACCAACTGGGAGAGCGACAACAGTCGTAAACATGCATTAAAATTAATTTACACCGAATACAAGCATGAGTAGGATATAATCTACCATGAAAATATCATGAAGGCTATGTTGATTTGATTCAACTACATGCGTGAACATGTGCCAAGTCTAGTCACTCAATTCATTTAAATGAGGATACCATCCCATCATACCACATCATGATCATTCTAATAGCATGTTGGCACGCAAGGTAACCATTATAAACTCATAGCTAATCAAGCATGGCACAAGCAACTATAATCTCTAAATGTCATTGCAAATATGCTTACTTCATAATAGCTAACTCAGGAACGATGAATCATCATATTTACAAAAACAAGAGAGGTCGAGTTCATACCAGCTTTTCTCATCCCAATAAGTCCATCATTTATCATCATTATTGCCTTTCACTTGCACGACCGAACGATGTGAATAATAATAATAAGAGTGCACGTGCATTGGACTAAGCTGGAATCTGCAAGCATTCAATAAACAGGAGAAGACAAGTAATATGGGCTCTAAGTTAAATAAACAATCATGCATATAAGAGCCACTTCAACAATTTAATCATGGTCTTCTCCTACTGACCCCCAAAGAAAAGAAAAGAAAAGAAATAAAAACTATTTACACGGGAAAACTCCGAACAAGCAAAAGAAGAACGGGAAATATTTTTGGGTTTTCCTTTTTAATTACTACAACAAAGAAATAAACTACTACTATTTTTTTTCTTAAGGTTTATTAAACACACAAGAAGAAAGCAGGAAAAAGAAAAATAAACTAGCATGGATATTACAGTGAAAGAGTATGAACATCGACATCTAGCAATGAGTGTGTGTGAACATGAATGTAATGTCGGTGGGAAATACGTACTCCCCCAAGCTTAGGCTTTTGGCCTAAGTTGGTCTATTGCCAGGGATGGCCTGGCGGATACCCGTAGGTGAAGCTGGGGTCATACTGCGATGAAGAAGACTCTGACTGCCACTGGCTGGCAACCACCTCTGGATCCCAAGAATAAACAGACTGTCGTGGAGGCTCATCTTGTGGCTCCGGTTCCGGGGCTGGTGCAGGATTTCGATAGGCTTGAATGGCCGACCCACGGAACGATGTGAGGACCTGCAGACAAGTTAAACAAAGAGGGAGCAGGCAAAGTAATAGTCTCAGGGTGATGTTTATCAAAGTACAATTTATATTTAAGTTCCCCTTCATGACTCTTAACAAGAAAGTCATGCGCTAGCATACTCCTATAATCTAAATAAGCACGGGGCAGCGATGTTTCCTCTTTCTCCTCATGCCTAAGAGGTATTTCAAAATATTCAGCTAGGCGTGAAGCATAAATGCCTCCAAAGATGGGGCCCTTAGTACGGTTCAGACTTAACCGTCTAGCAACAATTCCACCCATACTAACAGAGTTATTGCGGTATAAACCATGGAACAAAATCATAACATCAGGAATACTAAGGTTTTCACAGTTTCCGCGACCTATCAAGCAACGACTAGCAAATAAGGCAAAGTAGCGTAAAACAGGAAAATGTATGCTAGTAATTCTTGCATCAGAAACCTTCCTGGTTTCTCCCACCGTGATAGTGTTAATAAAAGCTTCTACTTCGTTACGGTGTGGTTCATCCAAGGTGCCCTCAAAGGGTATTTTGCAAACCTCGCAAAATTCAGCTAATGGCATCCTCTTAACAACGTCATATAAATGAAACTCTACTGATGGAGGTGAATTCTTAGGGAAAAAGTAGAAGTTTTGCACAAAAGTATTTGTGAGTAAGAGATACTGATGACGTTGGTCGCGGAGGAAGTCGGTGAGGCCAGCATTCTCAATTAATAAATAGAAATCTTCATAAATCCCGGCTCTCCTCAAGAAGTCATCGGAAGGCCATTCACACGGCCGGACCTCCGCGGTGCGAGGCAAATTAAATTTGGGCTTCTGTTCTTCTTCCTTTTGTTTTTCCTTCGAGCTTCGGCTCGACGAGCCCCTCAAAAGTCTCTTCATTATTTCTGAAACAATCTGAAATTTTTAGTAACTTCAAATAAAAGTGAACCAACTTCAATAAAATTGATAGCAACTACTCCCACGAGTGCCTAGAGCCTAAATCAAGCATTAGAACTACTTGGGACCATATGAATTTGACATGCAAGCTCAAGAACATGGTCACCTATGCAGCATAAATTTGCAATGAATAGAGCACTAGAACAAAAACTATTTGGACCAATGGAGGAGTCACCTACCAAGGAACAATCTCCCCAAGCAGTTTTGCGAGAGGTGCTTTGAGCAAGGAGATCGAAAATCACAGCAACCGGGGCTGGAACTCGTGCTTGAGTTGGTTTTTCGTGTTTGTGTGAGGCAGAGGAAGAAGATGGGTGCAGGGATAAGTGGAGGAGGGCCACCGTGGGCCCACGAGGCAGGGGGGCGCGCCCAGGGGGGGTAGGGCGCGCCCTCCACCCTCGTGGCCAGGTGGCAGCTCCCCCCGCGGTGATTTTTGCACAGTAAATTCTTAAATATTCCCGAAAAAATCATATTAAATTGGCATGGCATTCTGAGGACTTTTATTTTCGGGATATTTTTATATTGCACGGATAAGTCAGGAGACAGACAGAAAAATACTATTTTACTTTATTTCTACTAAATAACAGAAAATATAAAGAGGGTACAGAAGGTTGTGCTTCTAGTTTCATCCATCTCATGCTCATCAAAAAGAATCCACTAACAAGGTTGATCAAGTCTTGTTAAAAAACTCATTCCGATTAACATGGAACCGGAGAAATTTCGAATATCACTATGTTACCCCAACGGGGATATGGACATCCCCAATAATAAGAATATCATACTTTTTCTTGACAGTAGGGAGAGGAAATTCAAAACCTCCAAATATAATTGATGGAATTCTTCCAATAGAATTGATACTATAAACCCAAGGTTGTTTCCTCGGAAAGTGTACCGTGTGCTCATTGCCATTAACATGAAAAGTGACATTGCCTTTGTTGCAATCAATAACAGCCCCTGCAGTATTAAGGAAAGGTCTTCCAAGAATAATAGACATACTATCATCCTCAGGAATATCAAGAATAACAAAGTCCGTTAAAATAGTAATGTTTGCAACCACAACAGGCACATCCTCACAAATACCAACAGGTATAGAAGTTGATTTATCAGCCATTTGCAAAGATATTTCAGTAGGTGTCAACTTATTCAAGTCAAGTCTATGATATAAAGAGAGAGGCATACTAACACCGACTCCAAGATCACATAAAGCAGTTTTAACATAATTTCTCTTAATGGAGCATGGTATAGTAGGTACTCCGGGATCTCCAAGTTTCTTTGGTATTCCACCCTTAAAAGTATAATTAGCAAGCATGGTGGAAATTTCAGCTTCAGGTATCTTTCTTTTATTAGTAATAATATCCTTCATATACTTAGCATAAGGATTTGTTTTGAGCACATCAGTTAATCGCATACGCAAAAAGATAGGTCTAATCATTTCAGCAAAGCGCTCAAAATCCTCATCATCCTTTTTCTTGGATGGTTTTGGAGGAAAAGGCATGGGTTTCCGAACCCATGGTTCCCTTTCTTTACCATGTTTCCTAGCAACGAAGTCTCTTTTATCATAACGTTGATTCATTGATTGTGGGTTATCAAGATCAACAGCAGGTTCAACTTCTACATCATTATCATTACTAGGTTGAGCATTATCATGAACATCATCATTAACATTTTCACTAGGTTCATGTTCGTTACCAGATTGTGTTTCAGCATCAGACATGGAACTATCATTTGGATTCTCAAGTGACTCAACAATAGGTTCACTAGAAGTTTGCAAAGTCCTATCATTTTTCTTTTTCTTCCTTTTAGAAGAACTAGGTACATCAATATCATTTCTCTGAGAATCTTGCTCGATTCTCTTAGGGTGGCCTTCAGGATACAAAGGTTCCTGAGCCATTCTACCAGTTCTAGTAGCCACTCTAACAACATAATCATTTTTCTTACTATTCATTTCATCAAGCACTTCTTTTTGAACTTTAAGTACTTGTTCTACTTGAGTGGTAACCATAGAAGCATGTTTGCTAACAAGTTGAAGTTCACCTCTAATATCAGCCATATAATCACCCAAGCATTTAATCATATAAGCATCTTTTTTAATTGTCTACCAAAATAACCATTAAAGTCATCTTGCTTAAACATAAAGTTATCAAACTCATCCAAGCACTGACTAGCAATTTTAGTAGGAGGGACTTCAGCTTTATCATATCTATAGAGAGAATTTACCTTTACTACCTGTGTCGGGATATCGGGATCAGGAGGTGCTTTAGTGAATAAGGAATTTAGATCATATACTTCTTCAACAGGCGGTAAATTAAGACCGTGTATTTCTTCAATAGGAGGTAAATTCTTAACATCTTCGGCTTTAATACCTTTTTCTTTCATAGATTTCTTTGCCTCTTGCATATCTCCGGGACTGAGAAATAGAACACCTCTCTTCTTCGGAGTTGGTTTAGGAATAGGCTCAATAATTGGCTCAGAAATTGGCTCGGGAGCTGGCTCGGGAGGTGCCCAATTATTTTCATTTGTTAACATATTGTTCAATAGAATTTCAGCCACATCCGGTGTTCTTTCCCTGAAAAGAGAACCAGCACAACTATCCAGGTAATCTCTGGAAGCATTGGTTAGTCCATTATAAAAGATATCAAGTATTTTAGGTTTCTTAAGAGGATGATCAGGTAAAGCATTAAGTAACTTGAGAAGCCTCCCCCAAGCTTGTGGGAGACTCTCTTCTTCAATTTGCACAAAGTTATATATTTCCCTCAAGGCAGCTTGTTTCTTATGAGCAGGGAAATATTTAGCAGAAAACTAATAGATCATATCCTGGAGACTTTGCACACAACCAGGATCAATAGAATTAAACCATATCTTAGCATCACCCTTTAATGAGAACGGAAATATTTTAGTAAATTAAGGTAGCGCGATCTCTCATTATTAGTAAACAGGGCAGCTATATCATTTAACTTAGTAAGATGTGCCACAACAGTTTCAGATTCATAGCCATAAAAAGGATCAGATTCAACCAAAGTAATTATATCTGGATCAACAGAAAAATCATAATAATCCTTATCGGGAACACAAATAGGTGAAGTAGCAAAAGCAGGGTCGGGTCTCATTCTGTCTCTAAAAGATTCTTTACTCCATTTAACTAGCAACCTCTTAAGTTCATATCTATCTTGGCAAGCAAAAATAGCTGCAGAAGATTCCGCATCAAAAAGGTAACCTTCAGGAATAGCAGGCATATTTCCATCATCACTCTCATCATTGTATTCAGGTGCAATAATTTCTCTTTCTCTAGACATATGTCGTGGGAAAACTATCGATCCACGAACACCTATGGGACCGGAGCCCCTTTCGGTTCGGCGGGGGGCGGAGATCGCACGAAGAGCGGATCGAGGCGAGGCACACGAGTAGTTTTACCCAGCTTCGGAGCTCTCCAGAGAGATAATACTCCTACTACTGCTTGTTTGTGTATATTGAGTTCTTGCGAGAGGCCGAGCGTGAGTGTTCTCAGCCTTCGAATGTTCCGAACCCCCTATACGTTGCCCACAGGCCTCCTTTTATATGCGAAAGGGGTTACCGACAAGTGGCAACACAGAGAAGGGTATAAATGTAAAAAGCGAGGTGGTTCGTACAGTTATTTGCACAGTGTAGTCTACCTAACCCTGACGGCAGGGGACAAGGGCATTAAATGCCCGTCTGAGTTGCCAAACAGTGCGAAAAAGGACCGTCAGGGGTGCCACCGTTCTCCACGATGGCAAATCCGCCAGCGTTGCTGGCCACCATGCACCCCTGGCTGCACAGCCTCTCGCCACGCGCCCCTGAAAAGAACCACAGTGTGACACGTAGGTGGATGTGCTGGAGCGCGGGAACAGGTTGCTTGCCGCGGCAAGTGCCTTGCCGCTGTTGTTGTCTTGTCGCGCCCGGGAGCTTGTCGCTCACTGGGCCTTGCCGGGACGCGTGGCGCGTCGCGGCAAGTTCCTTGAAATGCGTTGGTTGGCCTTCCCGGCAAGCTCCTCTTGCCGGGGCCTTGTCTCTTTGACTTTAATATTTTGCTCTCGAATGGCTGGTCGGCCTTCCCGGCAAGCTCCTCTTGCCGGGGTCTTTATGTCCTTGAATGGTTCCAAAGGAACTCTGGAGGATCTTGGCGGTCACCCGGCAAGCCTTGCCGCGGGGTGCTGCAACTGCCCGTGCACAAGTTCGGGATACTATAGTACCCCTATTTTAGTACACCGACAGGAGCCCCCGGGCCTGGGCCACACACGGTGCCGAGCGCTGTTGGGCCAGGCCCAAGACAGTGCACGGGCACTCGCGGCTTGGGTTACGCCGCAACTTACTCCGCCCCCACCACGCCCTCCCCAACGGCACGCGTCGAATGTGGAATCGTGGGAGCGATCGTGGGGGGATTCATTAATCGGAAGGGCGAAACGTCCCCCCTCCCTCTTTATAAGCAGGGGGAAAACAGGGGCAGTCCGTCCACCCTGCCGTCGCTGCTTCCAATCTCAAAAGCTCCACCGCTCTCCCCTTCCTCTCGAAGCCAAGAGAGAGCAGCGCCCCGCTCCCCATTGCCACCAGCACCATCAACACCGTCTGCCTCCCTCACCATCCCCGCCATGGCTCCGAAAGCCGATAAGGGGAAGGGCGCGAAGTCGGCCGAGGCGCAGCGGCTCGCGGCGCTGCGGAAGGAGCGGGCGATCTTCTCCCCCCAGCTCGGTGCGAAGGAGCCGAGGGAAGACTTCTATCTGTTCTGGTCGAAGGAGACGCGGGCGCATTCGCGCACGAGGGTGCTCCCGGCTGCTGCATCTGAAGTAGCGCCAAACGGGTACCCATTTTTTGCATTGTTCTTTTACTGCGGACTGTGCCCACCATTCTCGGAGTTCTTCTGCGACGTCATGAATACGTACGGGCTCCACCTCTCAGATTTCACCCCCAACGCCGTATTGACCATGGCCGTTTTCGCACACCTGTGCGAGAACTTTGTCGGAGTCCACCCCAACGTTGCCCTCTTCCCCAACGTTGCCCTCTTCCGCCACTTCTTCATGCCTCGGGTCGAGAGAGGAGAGCCGCATGCCGGAGGGATAGCCTGGATCTCGAGAGTCGGCAACAAGGAGGCGTATCTGGAGGGCGAGCTCCGCAGCAAGTGGGAGGAGTGGAGAGCGGAGTGGTGTTGGATAGTTGAGGAGAATCCGCAGCCGTTTACTGCCGTGCGCCAAGCCCCAATAGTGCGCGGCAATGATTGGAGCAACGTGGCCCCAGAGGATGAGAGACTGAAGATTGCCGTTACCAGAATCCTCCGCCTCAGGCTTGCCGGGCTCACAGTAGGCGCAGTCGGCGCAGATTTCCTTCGCCGCCGCATCGCCCCCCTGCAGGAGAGGGGTAGGCCCGCCTGGGAGTTCAAGAACTCGGCGGACATCATGAGGCTGCGGCCAGGCCTTAACTTCAACTTCACCGTCATGGAGCTGAACGCGACGCTGTCGGAGTTATTCAAGCGTGACCCCCAGCACCCCTTCACCTTGCCGCGGGCCGTCGTCCCACTGTGCAACAACTCGTCGCTCGACCGAATCCGCGCTATGATGCCGTTGTGCGATTCACACGGAATCATACCAACTTGGCAAGAGCCTGCGGATGACGTGGTGCGGGCGTTCTTCGACAGCTTAGAAGAAGTGCCGATCCACGCCGACGAGCAGAAGAGCCTCACCCGCGACACCACTGAGGCGGAGCTGCAGTTCATTGCCACCAGGGCGGAAGAGGCTGCGGCAGCAGCTGCCGCAGGTGCGTTTGGGTTTACTGTGGAAGAGGCCGAGGCAGCAGAGGCGACAAGCTTGGCGGAGCGAGAGGAGTTCGCTGGCGGGGAGGACCTTGCCGGGCCAGAACTCGAGCCGAGCGAGCCTGCCGAGGGCGCGGGCGACTCGTTGGAGGCCGGCTCTTCTTCCTTCCCGCCGTCCAGCAACTTGCCGCAAGCGGAGCCCCCAGCCCCGCCAAGAAGGCGCCTCCGCAGGGCCGGGGACGCAGCGGGTCGACAGGCGGATCGACAGCCACCGCAGCGCTCGACGCGCTCCACCGCGGCAAGCAATGTTGCCGCGGGGAGCGCCTCCCGCTGCTACAGCAACTGGAGCGGGGCCTTCACAGACCACCGCTTCTGATCCCGCCAAGCGGCCCCGGGAACCTACTCCTCCGCCTCGCCGCTCCGGAGGTGGGCCAGGCTTTGACCTCTCCGTGCTGAGCTCCGACGAGGAAGAAGAAGAGTAAGTTTCTCCACGACATCTGTAATTCTTCAATCTTGTTATTTTTGTCGTGTATCTGACTTGCTTCAATCTGAACCAATCCCTTTCCAGGACGCTGACCCAGAGAGCGGCGAAGAGAGCCAAGGCCCCGGTGATTGTCATCGAGGATGATATCACCGTGTCAGCGGGGGGTGCATCTGAGACCACCCTGACGGACCCGGCAGCTACTCCTCAGAGCAGCCCCCAGCGCAGCCCCCAACGTAAGTTTATAGCTTGTTTTTTGTTGACGGGCGCTCATGGGTGCTGTTTCTTTGCTGATATCTTATCTGTTGGGTTTGTGTAGGAGCAGAGCAGCTTCATCAAGAGGGCCCGGAGACCGCTCCCGAAGCGCCATCTGATTCAACTACGCCGCCGAGGGAGGGCTCTCCGACAAGGGAGCGCTCCCCGGCAAGGGAGAACTCTCCGGCAAGGGACAGTTCCCCGGCAAGGGACGGCACCGGTGATCCCCCGGTGGTTGATACCACAACTGCAGATCCCGGCCCAGGTAATCCACTTGCCCGAGAACTCCCCTTGAGTTCTTCTTCTGATTTCTTCTCTGAGTTTTTGCTTGACTTCTCTCTCTCTCCGTTCTTCGAATCCATCTGCAGAGCCGATGGAGACCGAGGCCGCCGACGAGGGGAGCGCGCGTGGCAACACTGACGATGCCGCCGCCACCGAAGGAGAGGCCGGTGCCGACGAGCCCGTCAGCGAGGAGGCCGCCAAGGCTGCCGCCGCAGATGCAGGCGAGGGGTCCGGCGGTCGTACTGACGGCCCCGAGGCCGCAGGAGCACCAGGCGCTGCGCCGACTGCCGAACCCTCTGCCGCTGCTGCGGCACCAGGCTTTGAAGAGGCCCAGCCCGACGTCTACTTGAAGGCCGGAGACGGCATCTTCATCAATCTTCCCTGGGCGTTGAGCTCCAGGGCGCCGGTTGAAGGAGAAAACTTTGACGTGGAGCTGCTTGCCTCCGCCGGGCTATCGCTGGTCAACATGCCAGGCAGCAGCGACGAGCCCGAAGAGGAGCGGCTGCTGCGGAGGTTGAATTCGCTCTACCGCGCCCGGCAGGCCAAGCTGGCCTCCCGGGAAGCGCTTGTCGCGAAGGCTGGCGTGGACCTGGAGAAGCGCGCGGAGGAGCTCCGAAGCGCCAACCGAGAAGCTCTTCGATCGGTGGCGCAGGAGCGGGAGCAGCTTGCCGAGGAGCGCACGGCCTACCTCCTTGAGAAGGCCGAGGCTGAAGAACAACAGCGGCTGGCCACCGAGAAGCAGGCTGCGCGGGAAGGCGAGCTGGTGCAGCAGAAGGCCTACCTCGACAGCTATGAGGAAGAGCTTGTCGGGCGCGAGCAAGCACTCGGCGGGGCTCTCAAGGAGGCAAAGGACGCCGCCGCAGCTGCTGAGGCCGCCAAGAAGGAGTTGGAGGCCAAGGTGATGCAGTTGAAGGCCAATCTGAAAGCGGGCGGCGAGGAGCTTGCCGTGCTCAAGTGCGAGCGCGAGAAGGATACTGCCGCTCATGGTGAGCTGCAGGGTCTCCTTGCGGAGAGGGGCAGAGAGCTCGGCGCCGCCAAGGACTCCAATGCTGACCTCGAGCTGAAGCTGGCCACGCTGACCCGGACGCTGGATAGCGCCAGGGAGCGAGAGGTGACCTTGGTGGAGAAGGTCAAGGCTGACGTAGAACTGCTGGCGAGTATTGCCGTCACCCAGAACTCATTCAGGGAGACGGTAGAGCACTGGACCGAGGGTCTGGTGAACATCGCCGCAGTCATCAATGGAGAGTTGGCGCAGCTGGGGATGGAGGACTTTGGATATCCTTCCGACGAGCATCTCCAGCCCAGCGCCAAGCTTAGTTTATTCTTCAAGGGCGTGGCGACGGCCCTCCAGCGGCTTCGGGAGAGGATCCCAAAGCAGCTGGCTGATGAGTCACGCCAGATCTGCGCAGGGGCTCTCCAGAAGGTGTTGGTGAACGTGGCCTATCGCAACCCAGGCCTCAACCTCACCAACGTCCTCAAGTCCCTGCCGGCAGATGCTGATATGGAGGCGCTCAAGGCCCTTGTCGCACCCATTGTGGACAAGGTGAGCGAAATCAAGAGGGTTGAGGGCGACCATGTAGACTAGGCCACCCTTTGTATATTTTCCTTGTCGCTGCAACGTCATGTTACGAGAATCATTAGTTAGAGCTGCGACAAGTTCATTTTATGTAATATGACTCTGTTTGGATATCAGTTGCAATGTTATTTCCTTTACTTGATTCCAAGTTTTGTATGTTTTCACCCTACGCTTTTAGGTAACTTGCCGGTGTAGGCACCAGAGCCGCGAGCGTTGAGTGCGGAACGTCAGCAGCCTGCTGGCGGTGCCGCTTCCGGCAAGAAACCTTGTCACGAACTAGCCGCAGCTCACTTAAGTTGTTGAGCCGACTCGAAACAAAATAAGGGCGCGACTAGCTGCGAGTTGGTTCCTCCGCGCACAGGTTTTCCATACAAAGCACGATGGTTCAAGGAGAATAACTTAAAAATTTAAAAACTGATTGCTCAAACTCTGGCAACTTAGCTTTTCTGTCGCCTGCTTCCCGGCAAGGCGAATCTTCCTTGAACGAGACCCTGTCCACACCATTATCTTCTCCTTCCCCCCGGCAAACTTGTGTGCGAGGGATTCTTCCTTTCCTTTGAGAAAAAGAAAGAAGAGAAAACAAAGGTACGGAGCCTTATGGCTCGTTATTGCTTACCGGGGCAGGTGCTGCACAAAGTGTCAAATAACATATGCAAAGATAGAAAGCATGTAACCGACAAGATGTGCGGAGCACATGAGCTTTACTTATGCACGGGATCTGCGCCCGACTTTGTACAAATGATTACATGCAACAGCGGCAAGACTTGTACAAAAGGTGGTTGCCGGAACAAGTTCTGGCAACCGCGCCCTACGGGTAAAACTTACGAAGATGCTCGATGTTCCAGGAGTTGCTCACCGGAATGCCATCTTCGGTCTCAAGGCGGACAGCGCCAGGCCTTGTGACTCGTTTCACCCGATAAGGGCCTTCCCACTTCGGCGTCAACTTGTTGGAATTCTTGGCGGACTGAACGCGCCGAAGAACAAGGTCGCCTTCCTCGAGACTTCTGGCATTAACTTTGCGGCTATGGTAGCGGCGCAAAGCTTGCTGGTATCGAGCAGCTCGTACAGCAGCCTGAAGACGGTCCTCCTCGAGGAGCAGCGCGTCATCTTGTCGCAGCTGCTCTTGCTCAAGCTCATCATAAGCGAGCACTCGAGGTGACCCGTATACGAGTTCCGTGGGGAGAACTGCCTCCGCTCCATAGACTAGAGCGAAGGGTGTCTGTCCAGTGGCTCGATTTGGCGTCGTCCTGATCGACCAAAGAGCCACCGGCAGCTCCTCGATCCAGTTTCTTCCGCACTTGTGCAGCCTGTCGAAAGTCCTGGTCTTGAGTCCACGCAACACTTCAGCATTTGCCCTCTCCGCTTGACCGTTGCTTCTCGGATGAGCAACAGAAGCGTAGCAGACCTTGGCGCCAAGATCTTGGACGTACTGCATGAAGGTGCGACTCGTGAATTGTGTGCCGTTGTCGGTGATGATCCTGTTAGGGATCCCGAAACGGCAAACAATCGACCTGAAGAACTTGACTGCTGACTGTGCTGTCACCTTCCTCACTGGTTCCACTTCCGGCCACTTTGTGAACTTGTCGATTGCAACGTACAAGTACTCAAAGCCCCCGACAGCTCGGGGGAAAGGGCCGAGGATGTCGAGCCCCCAGACCGAAAATGGCCAGGATAAAGGGATCGTCTGGAGAGCTTGAGCTGGCTGGTGTATCTGCTTGGAATGGAACTGGCACGCTTCACACTTGGTTACTTGTGCAGTTGCATCCTGGAGGGCTGTCGGCCAAAAGAAACCTTGCCAGAACGCTTTGCCGGCAAGTGCTCTTGCGCCAATGTGGTGACCACATATGCCTCCATGTATCTCTGCCAACAGCTTCTGTCCATCTTCCCGATGAATACACTTCAATTTCACACCGTTGAGTCTTCTTCTGTATAGTGTGTTGTCAACAAACTGGTACATACTTGACTGCCAGGCTACTCTTTCCGCTTCTTCTTGCTCTTCGGGAAGTTCTCCTGTCTGAAGGAAGTGGACAATCTGCTGCGCCCATGCTGGAGCTAGCGGCTCGACAACAAGGACTAAAGGCTCATCTGCTGCTGCGGGAACACCTGCTTCTACGGCGAGAACCTGTGGTTCAGCCGGAGCTTGATGTTCCCCGGCAAGCTTGCCGGAGCAAAACTTGTCGGGAGCGTCTGCTTCAACGATACAAGCCCTAGGACTTGTCGGAGCAGACTGCTCCTCAGCACTCTGGGCGTTGACCTTGGTGACCTTCTCAGCGGCGGCTTCAGGGAGCTCTGCCGGAAAGTAGTCACCAGAAATCAACTTTCTTTTCTTGCTCTGTCCAGTTGATGGTGCCACAGACGGTTGAGTCAGCTTGAGCACAAAGATCCCTGGTTCCACAGGTAACTTCAATGCGGCGCACTTTGACAGGCCATCGGCTATGTCATTCTGAGCCCTTGGAACATGTTCCATCTGCAGGCCGTCAAAGTGCTCTTCTAGCTTCCTTACTTCATCAACGTAAGCTTCCATCAACGGACTCTGATAACTCTTGTTCACTTGTCGGACGACAAGTTGCGAGTCACCCCTGACAATAAGTTTTTTGATCCCAAGTTCTGCCGCGATTCTGAGGCCGGCAAGCAAACCTTCATACTCTGCAGTATTGTTTGTTGCTTGCTCCTTGGGAAAATGCATCTGGACTACGTACTTGAGGTGCTCTCCGGTGGGTGCGACAAGCAGCACGCCTGCACCGGCGCCTTGCAGCGAGAAGGCACCATCAAAGTACATAAGCCACGCTTTGCTCGCTTCCTTGACGGGGATGCTCATTTCTGGAATTTCTTCATCTTGTGTTGGCGTCCATTCTGCTATGAATTCCGCCAACGCTCTGCTCTGTATAGTTACAGTACTCTCGAACTTGAGGCCGAAGCTTGACAATTCCAGTGCCCACTCGACTATCCTGCCCGTTGCTTCTGGATTTTGCAGTATCCTCTTTAACGGGAAACGAGTGACAACTGTTATCTCATGTGCTTGGAAGTAATGGCGCAGCTTTCTCGAGGCCATGAGGAGGCCAAAGAGCAATTTCTGCACACCAGAGTACCTTGACCTAGCCCCCTGCAGAAGGGAACTGACAAAGTAAACTGGGTGCTGCACCATTCTTTTCTGCACCTTCTCTGGCGTCTACTCAGATCTATCCTTGTCGGGACCAGAGCTTGCCGGTGAAGCCCCCTACTTGTTGCCGGATGCATCTGCTTCGGTTGCTGGCTCATCATCCACCTCCCTCTCCGCTACTAACGCAGCACTAACCACTTGATTGGTTGCCGCTATGTACAGCAACAACTTCTCTTGTGGCTTAGGTGCGACAAGTATTGGAGTGGAGGACAGGTACCTCTTCAAGTCCTGCAGCGCAGCCTCCGCTTCCGGAGTCCATTCCATTGGACCTGCCTTTTTCAAAATTTTGAAAAATGGCAGAGCGCGCTCAGCAGATCTAGAGATAAACTTGCTGAGAGCAGCTACGCAACCGGCAAGCCTTCGCACATCCTTGACGCGCCTTGGTGCTTCAATCTGTTCAATGGCCTTGATCTTGTCGGGGTTTGCTTCAATCCCCCGTTGAGACACGAAGAACCCGAGAAGCTTGCCGGAGGGGACTCCAAAGACGCACTTCTCGAGGTTGAGCTTGAGGTTGATCTTGCGCAGATTTGCAAAGGTCTCATCCAAATCTTGGATCAGAGTAGCCTTGTCCTTGCTCTTGACCACTATGTCATCCATGTAGGCTTCTACATTTCTGTGTATCTGTGGCTCAAAAGCATGATGGACTACCCTTGCAAATGTTGAACCAGCATTAAACGAAAGGCATCCGTACAAAACAGTACGTGCCACACGGGGTGATGAATGCGGTCTTCTCTTCATCCTCTTCTGCCATGAAGATCTGATGATATCCTGAGTATGCATCAAGAAATGAAAGCAAATCACATCCGGCCGTGGAGTCAACAATCTGGTCGATGCGCGGCAAGGGAAACGGATCCTTGGGATAGGCTCTATTGACATCGGTGAAGTCTATACAAAGCCTCCATTTCCCATTTGCTTTGCGCACGACTACAGGATTGGCCAGCCACGTAGGATGGAGCACTCCTCTGACAAGGCCTGCTGCTTCCAGTTTCTTGATCTCTTCTGCTATAAATTCTTGGTGCTCCACTGCTTGTTTCTTGACTTTCTGCTTGATGGGCCGCGCGTGAGGACAGACGGCAAGGTGGTGCTCAATTACTTCCCTGGGAACACCGGGGATGTCAGACGGTTGCCATGCAAACACGTCGACATTCGCCCGCAGGAAAGCAACGAGCGCGCTTTCCTATTTAGGGTCGAGCGTGGCACTGATGGTGAAGGTACCACCAGTGCCGTCCTCCTTGGCGGACACCTTCTTGGTCTCTGGTGGAGCTGCCATCGCCTTCTTACACTTGCCGGTGGAGCTCGATGGTGCGTCCTCGACGGTAGCGCAGCACTCCGAAGAGGTGCGCTTGCCGGAGTGGGCATCAGAGCTCTTGCCGGACTTGGTCTTCTTCGCCCCGGGAGCTTCAGCGGCAAGTGATCTGCGATCTGCTGCGGCTGCTGCCTCCCGGTAGATCTTGTCGGCGCAGATAAGAGCATCCTTCTTGTCGCCAGGGACAGAGATGACACTTATCGGGCCTGGCATCTTCAGCACGTTGTATGCATAGTGAGAGGCTGCCATGAACTTGGCGAGTGCTGGACGGCCAAGTATCCCATTGTAGGGTAATGGGAAGTCAGCAACGTCAAAAGTGACCCTCTCAGTCCTAAAATTCAGCTCGCTGCCGAATGTTACTAGCAATGTGATCTTTCCCTTCGGCTTGCTCCTTCCCGGGTTGATTCCTTGGAATGTGCCGGACTCTTCGAGCTCGCTGTCAGGGATCTGGAGTTTCTGGAGCACCGCGGAGGAGATCAGATTCAAGCCGTCCCCACCGTCAACTAGCATCTTTGTGACCTTGAGGTTGCGGATTGTTGGTGAGACCAACATCGGCAAGCACCCAACCGCAGTTATGCGATCAGGGTGGTCCTCAATATCAAAGATGATAAGTGTGCTGGACCACTTCAGAGGCCTGCGTGACTCAACGGGCGGTTCTGCTGCATTAACTTCCCGGGCCCATTGCTTGAGCTATCGGTGTGAAGTATGCAGAGAAGCACCACCGTCAACGCACAGGACCTCTGTGGCTTTCTAGAACTCCTGCTCATCGGTCTCATCATCCTCCATGTCTTCATCTTCATCTTCATCATCCTTGTCGCGGCCGCGGGGAGGCCTGTCCCCTTGCCGCTGCTTGGCCTTGCCGTGGCGTCCTCCCCGGCCGGGACACTTCTTGCCAGCTCCTCCAGCACCTTCCTAGGCCTTCTCCTTGTCTCGTCGCTCGTATTCGGCTTTTTGCAGCTCAACAAGCTGCTCAACCTTCTTGCAACTCTGGAGATCATGGCCCTTGGTGCGGTGGATCTTGCAGTACTGCTTGTCGTTGCCGCCCTGCTTGTCGGCGGCCGCGGCAACCTCCTTGCCGGAGCTACCAACTTTGGCTTCCTTGGCGCTGGCTCCGTTGCCGGACTGCTCAACGACTAGCACGTCTTTGCCTTTCTTCTTCCTGTTGTTGCGCCGCCGGTTTCTCTTTGCCGGGGCGGTCCCATCACTGTCAGATCCTGCCGCTTCTGCATCCTCTCCGGGGAGCCTCCTCCCCTCCTCAGCGCGTGCGCACTTGTCGGCCAGGGCATATAGCTCGCTGACGTCTCTGATCTTGCACATCGCCATCTCCTCCCTCATCCTGCGGTTCCGCATGTTCTGATGGAACACGCTGATCACCGCGCCAGGGTGAACGTCTGGGATGTTGTGCTGCACGCGGCTGCATCTTTGAATGAATTTGCGCAGGGGCTCTCCTTCCTTCTAGGCAAGCAGGTGAAGGTCACTCTCTTGGCCATGAGGTTTGTGGCCGCCTATAAAGGCGCCGACACACTGATGACAGAGATCTGCCCAGGAAGATATGGAACCGTCCGGCAAGTGCATGAGCCAGGATCTGACGTTGGGCTTGAGTACCAGAGGGAAGTAGTTGGCCAGGATCTTGTCGTACCGCCCCCCAACAGCTTGCACCGCGATGGTATAGATGCTGAGGAACTCCGATGGATGCGTCTGGCCGTCATACTTCTCTGGTACGTCTGGCTTGAAGTTCTTGGTGCTGGGCCACTGGACTCGCCGCAGCTCACGAGTGAATGCAGGGCAACCTACCGTGTACGACAAGTCACCTAGTTCCCCTGGCGCATGCATGTCGACAGCGGGCCCAGCACGCTGGTCGGATTGACGCCGCACTTCCCTTCGGCGCTCGATGCGGGTTCGAGCGTCTTCTTGTTGCCGTTCATGAAGAACTTGGCGCTGATCGCGGCGAGCTCGTGGATCCGACGACGCAGTGGAGTCGCTGTCGACGTGGATCCGGCGAGTCGGCGATTTTGGCCTCCGGGATGGAGAGTGCACGGTGGTTGCACCCCCTAGTTTCGTCGCCATCGGCTCGCACCTGGCAACCTTGCCGCGGCAGCGACGCGCTCGGTTGCCGCGGAGTGTCGCCGTTGGCAAAGCCGATGAGACTCTGGATGGTGGCCCTCCATTCGTCGATCTTGTCTGACGTCGGAGGGTAATCCAGGAGCAGTTGAGCTCGCGCCAGAGCTTCTGCTCGAGTGGTGGGTGGCAGGGGCGAACGGTGCGAGGAGCGGGATATGCTCGGACTTCTAACTAAGTTAGAAGGAGCAGCATCCCGTCCTGGCGACCGTACCGCGCTTGCGCCAGCATGCTGGTGTGCATGCTGATCTTGAGCCCCCCGAGATCCACCAGCTCGGTCCTGGTCCAATGAACGTATGGTACGGCGAATACCATGACGCTGTTGGTCCCGCGCCTCCTGAGACGGGCGCGGTGCATCGACGGACATCGAGGTCTGCGGAGCCTTGTCCTTGGACTTGGCAGCACCATGGACTCCCTCGCCGATGTCCGTTCTTCCGCCGGCGTCTACCCCACCACCCATTCGCTCCGGTGGCGGTGGGATCGACGCGGACGGAACTGCTGCCTCCGAAGCCTTCTTCTTCGGTGGCATGTTGATGATGAAAAAGAAGCTTTAGCCCGTGTGAACGCCGGATCAGGTTCACACAACCTCGACGCCCCCCTACCTGGCGCGCCAAAGATGTCGTGGGAAAACTGTCGATCCACGAACACCTATGGGACCGGAGCCCCTTTCGGTTCGGGGGGGGGGGGGCGGAGATCGCACGAAGAGCGGATCGAGGCGAGTCACACAAGCAGTTTTACCCAGCTTCGGAGCTCTCCGGAGAGATAATACTCCTACTGCTGCTTGTTTGTGTATATTGAGTTCTTGCGAGAGGCCGAGCGTAAGTGTTCTCAGCCTCCGAATGTTCCGAACCCCCTCTACGTTGCCCACGGGCCTCCTTTTATATGCGAAAGGGGTTACCGACAAGTGGCAACACAGAGAAGGGTATAAATGTAAAAAGCGAGGTGGTTGGTACAGTTATTTGCACAGTGTAGTCTACCTAACCCTGATGGCAGGGGACAAGGGCATTAAATGCCCGTCTGAGTTGCCAAACAGTGTGAAAAAGGACCGTCAGGGGTTCCACCGTTCGCCACGATGGCAAATCCGTCAGCGTTGCTGGCCACCATGCACCCATGGCTGCACAGCCTCTCGCCACGCGCCCCTGAAAAGAACCACAGTGTGACACGTAGGTGGATGTGCTGGAGCGCGGGAACAGGTTGCTTGCCGCGGCAAGTGCCTTGCCGCCGTTGTTGTCTTGTCACGCCCGGGAGCTTGTCGCTCACTGGGCCTTGCCGGGACGCATGGCGCGTCGCGGCAAGTTCCTTGAAATGCGTTGGTTGGCCTTCCCGGCAAGCTCCTCTTGCCGGGGCCTTGTCTCTTTGACTTTAATATTTTGCTCTCGAATGGCCGGTCGGCCTTCCCGGCAAGCTCCTCTTGCCGGGGTCTTTATGTCCTTGAATGGTTCCAAAGGAACTCTGGAGGATCTTGGCGGTCACCCGGCAAGCCTTGCCGCGGGGTGCTGCAACTGCCCGTGCACAAGTTCGGGATACTATAGTACCCCTATTTTAGTACACCGACACATAGCAATTTGCTCATCAAGAAATTCACCAAGGGGCACAGTAGTATCAAGCATAGCAGTGGTTTCATCATAAGTATCATGCATAGTAGAAGTGGCATCATCAATAACATGCGACATATCAGAATTCATAGCAGTAGCAGGTTTAGGTGTCGCAAGCTTACTTATAATAGAAGGAGAATCTAGTGCAAGGCTAGATGGCAGTTCCTAACCTCCCCTCGTAGTTGAGGGCAAAATAGTAGTTCGATCGTCTTTCAAGTTCTTCATAGTGTCCAGCAGATATAAATCCCAAGTGACTCAAAGAATAGAGCTATGCTCCCCGGCAACGGCGCCAGAAAAAGGTCTTGATAACCCACAAGTATAGGGGATCGCAACAGTTTTCGAGGGTAGAGTATTCAACCCAAATTTATTGATTCGACACAAGGGGAGCCAAAGAATATTCTCAAGTATTAGCAGCTGAGTTGTCAATTCAACCACAGCTAGAAACTTAGTATCTGCAGCAAAGTGTTTAGTAGCAAAGTAATATGATAGTGGTGGTAACGGTAACAAAATTAAAGGCAGTAAAAGTAATGTTTTTGGTATTTTGTAGTGATTGTAACAGTAGCAACGGAAAAGTAAATAAGCGAGAACCAGTATATGGAAAACTCGTAGGCACCGGATCAGTGATGGATAATTATGCCGGATGTGGTTCGTCATGTAACAGTTATAACATAGGGTGACACAGAACTAGCTCTAGTTCATCAATGTAATGTAGGCATGTATTCCGAATATAGTCATACGTGCTTATGGAAAAGAACTTGCATGACATCTTTTGTACTACCCTCCCGTGGCAACGGGGTTCTATTGGAAACTAAGGGATATTAAGGCCTCCTTTTAATAGAGAACCGGAACAAAGCATTAGCACGTAGTGAATACATGAACTCCTCAAACTATGGTCATCACCGGGAGTGGTTCCGATTATTGTCACTTCGGGGTTGCCGGATCATAACACATAGTAGGTGACTATAGACTTGCAAGATAGGATCAAGAAGTCACATATATTCGTGAAAACATAATAGGTTCAGATCTCAAATCATGGCACTCGGGCCCTAGTGACAAGCATTAAGCATAGCAAAGTCATAGCAACATCAATCTCAGAACATAGTGGATACTAGGGATCAAACCCTAACAAAGCTAACTCGATTACATGGTAAATCTAATCCAATCCATCATCGTCCAGCAAGCCTACGATGGAATTACTCACGCACATCAGTGAACATCATGAAATTGGTGGTGGAGGATGGTTGATGATGACGACGGCGACGAATCCCCCTCTCTCGAGCCCTAAACGGACTCCCGATCAGCCCTCCCGAGAGAGATTAGGGCTTGGCGGCGGCTCCGTATCGTAAAATGCGATGATTTCTTCTCTATGATTTTTTTCTCCCCGAAGGCCAATATATGGAGTTGGAGTTGGCGTCGGAGGGCCACCAGGGGGCCCACGAGGCAAGGGGGCGCGCCCAGGGGGGGCGCCCCCCACCCTCGTGGACAAGGTGTGGACCCCCTGGTCTTCATCTTTGGCGAGGATTTTTTATTATTTATTCTAAGATATTCTGTGGAGTTTCAGGTCATTCCGAGAACTTTTATTTTCTGCACATAAAACAACACCATGGCAATTCTGCTGAAAACAGCGTCAGTCCGGGTTAGTTCCATTCAAATCATACAAGTTAGAGTCCAAAACAAGGGCAAAAGTGTTTGGAAAAGTAGATACGAAAACTAGATACGACGGAGATGTATCATAATCAAGCTAGTTTTGTTAGGGTTTGATCCCTAGTATCCACTATGTTCTCAGATTGATGTTGCTATGACTTTGCTATGCTTAATTCTTGTCACTAGGGCCCGAGTGCCATGATTTCAGATCTGAACCTATTATGTTTTCATGAATATATATGAGTTCTTGATCCTATCTTGCAAGTCTATAGTCACCTATTATGTGTTATGATCCGACAACCCCGAAGTGATAATAATCAGGATACTTCTCGGTGATGACCGTAGTTTGAGGAGTTCATGTATTCATTATGTGTTAATGCTTTGGTCCGGTACTCTATTAAAAGTAGGCCTTAATATACCTTAGTTTCCATTAGGACCCCGCTACCACGGGAGGGTAGGACAAAAGATGTCATGCAAGTTCTTTTCCATAGGCAGGTATGACTATATTCGGAAAACATGCCTACATTACATTGATGAACTGAAGCTAGTTCCGTGTCACCCTATGTTATAACTATTACATGAGGAATCATATCCGACATAATTATCCATCACTGATCCAATGCCTACGAGCTTTTCACATATTGTGCTTTGCTTATTTACTTTACCATTGCTACTATTACAATTACTACAAAACTGCTACCATTACTTTTGCTACTGTTACCGTTACTGCCATACTACTTTGCTACTAAATACTTTGCTGCAAATACTAAGTTATCCAGGTGTGGTTGAATTGACAACTCAACTTCTAATACTTAAGAATATTCTTTGGCCCCCCTTGGGTTGAATCAGTAAATTTGGGTTGAATACTCTACCCTCGAAAACTGTTGCGATCCCCTATACTTGTGGGTTATCAGTCACCATCCTCTTATTAAAAAGCACCAGTTGGAGAGCACCGCTGTCATTTGCATCCATTAATATTAATTTATATTGAGTATGACTATGCCTGGATCTCTTTTACCATGAATTACAATGTTTAGTCAGTCCTTGATCTTCAGGGGTGCTCTACATTTATGTTTTGCGGTCTCAGAAAGGGCTAGCGAGATACCATCTTGTTATATCATATTATGATTGTTTTGAGAAAGTGTTGTCATCCGAGATTTGTTATTATTGCTCGCTAATTGATTATACCATTGATATGAGTAAACATGAGACCTAAGTGTTATTGTGAATATGGTTAGTTCATAATCTTTGTTGAAAACTTGAATGTTGGCTTTAGATATTTGCAACAACAAGAGCAAACAGAGTTTGTAAAAGTTTTTCTTTATCACTTTCAGTTTATCAACTGAATTTCTTGAGGACAAGCAAAAGTTTAAGCTTGGGGGAGTTGATACGTCTCCATCGTATCTACTTTTCCAAACACTTTTGCCCTTGTTTTGGACTCTAACTTGCATGATTTGAATGGAACTAACCCGGACTGACGCTGTTTTCAGCAGAATTGCCAAGGCGTTATTTTTGTGCAGAAGTAAAAGTTCTCGGAATGACCTGAAACTTCACGGAGATTATTTTTGGAATTCATAAAAAATACTGGCGAAAGAATCAAGACCAGGGGGCCCACACCCTGACCATGAGGGTGGGGCGTGCCTACCCCCTAGGCGCGCCCCCTGGCTCGTGGGCCCCCTGATGCTCCACCGACCTCAACTCCAACTCCATATATTCACGTTCGGGGAGAAAACAAATCAGAGAGAAGGATTCATAGCCTTTTACGATATGAAGCTGCCACCAAGCCCTAATCTCTCTCGAGAGGGTTGATCTGGAGTCCGTTCAGGGCTCCGGAGAGGGGAATATGTCGCTGTCGTCATCATCAACCATCCTCCATCACCAATTTCATGATGATCACCTCCGTGCGTGAGTAATTCCATCGTAGGCTTGCTAGATGGTGATGGGTTGGATGAGATTTACCATGTAATCGAGTTAGTTTTGTTAGGGTTTGATCCCTAGTATCCATTATGTTCTGAGATTAATGTTGCTATGACTTTGCTATGCTTAATGCTTGTCATTAGGGCCCGAGTGCCATAATTTCAGATCTGAACCTATTACGTTTTCATGAATATATGTGAGTTCTTGATCCTATCTTGCAAGTCTATAGTCACCTACTATGTGTTATGATCCAGCAACCCCGAAGTGACAATAATCGGGACCACTCCCGGTGATGATCGTAGTTTGAGGAGTTCATGTATTCACTAAGTGTTAATGCTTTGGTCCGGTACTCTATTAAAAGGAGGCCTTAATATCCCTTAGTTTCCAATAGAACCCCGCTGCCACGGGAGGATAGGACAAAAGATGTCATGCAAGTTCTTTTCCATAAGCACGTATGACTATATTTGGAATACATGCCTACATTACATTGATGAACTGGAGCTAGTTCTGTGTCACCCTATGTTACAACTGTTGGATGACGAATCGCATCCGACATAATTATCCATCACTGATCCAATGCCTACGAGCTTTTCACATATTTATCTTTGCTTAGTTACTTTGCCGTTGCCACTGTTATGATTACTACAAAACTGCTACTGTTACTTTTGCAACTGTTGCTGTTACTTCCATACTGCTTTGCTACTAAATACTTTGCTACAGATATTAAGTTATCCAGGTGTGGTTGAATTGACAACTCAACTGCTAATACTTGAGAATATTATTTGGCTCCCCTTGTGTCGAATCAATAAATTTGGGTTGAATACTCTACCCTCAAAAAAAGTTGCGATCCCATATACTTGTGGGTTATCAAGACTATTTTCTGGCGCCGTTGCCGAGGAGCATAGCTCTATTCTTTGAGTCACTTGGGATTTATATCTGCTGATCACCATGAGGAACTCGAAAGACGAAAGAACTAAGATTTTTCCATCAACTACGAGGGGAGGTAACGAATTGCCATCTAGCTCTGCACTTGATTCTCCTTCTGTTTTGAGTAAACTTGCGACACCTAAACCTGCTTCTGCTATTAATTCTGATATGTCACATGTTATTGATGATGCCACTTCTGCTATGCGTGATGCTTATGATGAAACTACTTCTATGCTTGATAATACTGTGCCACTAGGTGAATTTCTTGATGAACAACTTGCTAGGGCTAGAGAAAATTAAATTATTGAAACTGATAATATTGATGAAAGTGATGAAGATTCTCCCCCTAGATATGAATTTCCTGTTGTGCCTGAGGGTTATGTTATGGACGAAGAAACTGCTAGAGATTTTCTTGCTTGCAATGATAGATCTAATCTTAAGAAATTATTAGCTAACTGAAAGAAAAGTCTCTCAATGCTAGAATGAAATATGACCTTGCTTTTGCTACTTCACCTATCTGTGTTACTGATAAGGATTATGATTTCTCTGTCGATCCTGAGATAATTACTTTGGTTGAATCTGATCCTTTTTATGGCTATGAATCTAAAACTGTTGTGGCACATGTTACTAAATTGAATGATATAGCCACCCTATTCACTAATGATGAGAAAACTCGCTACTACTATATCCTTAAGTTATTTCCATTCTCATTAAAGGGTGATGCTAAAACATGGTTTAATTCTCTTGATCCTGGTTGTGTGCGTAGTCCCCAGGAAATGATTTATTACTTCTCCGCTAAATATTTCCCAGCTCATAAGAAACAAGCTGCTTTAAGGGAAATATATAATTTTGTGCAAATTGAAGAAGAGAGTCTCCCACAAGCTTGGGGGAGGCTTCTCCGATTACTCAATGCTTTGCCTGATCATCCTCTCAAGAAAAATGAAATACTTGATATTTTTTATAATGGACTAATCGATGCTTCCAGAGACCACCCCGCAGGCCTCGTTGACTCGGTTGACCTAGTCAACATGCTGACTGGGCAGCCCAGTGGCACTGACATGCGGACCCCCACCGCGTAAAAAACTAATTAATTTTTTTTTATAAATGAACTTAATTAGTTAGTTTAATGGGTCACTCATGTGTGGGGCCCAACTTTTAATTAACTTTGTTTAATTAAAATAAACCTGTGTTAGCCCCACTGTCGATGACAAGTGGGCCCCACTAGTCATTTTGACCAGTCAACCGGTTTGTTGACCCTGACGTCGCAGTGACATCATGCTGACGCAATAATCTCTTTCTGTTAAAATAAATAAATGCAGAAAATGGTTTAATCTTTGAAAATTCATAGAAAATAAACTATAACTCAGATGAAAATGTTTTCTACATGAAAGTTGCTTAGAAAAACGTGACGAACCCGAATACACGGTCCGTTTACCTGTCAGATGCCTCTAACTAGCTGGACATGGAACATTCCCCCTCCGGTCATCTGTCTGACACATGTCCGGGACCGGGAAAACATTCCCGGGTGAATTCCCCCTTCACCTGTATCGTGCAGAACTACGTTAGAACACTCCTAGTGCTGCATATTGCCATGTCATGCTTAGTGATACCTCTGTTTGCTCTGTATTTACTTTTTCTTCCCCCTCTTCTCTCCGGTAGCCCCCGAGGCCGATGATGCCCCGGTGCTCGACTACGTCGACGACGACACTTCTTACTTTTTAGCAGAGCTTCCAGGCAAGCACCCCCCTTTTGAGCATACCGATATCGCCTACTCTATCTCTCTTGTGCTTGCATTAGAATCTGCTGCTACTATTGTTATCCTATTTCTGTTGCATATCATGTTTATTGTAACCTGTTGTTGTTACCTACCTACCTATCCTAAACTATTTAGTATAAGCTGGGTAGAGACCCATCAGAAACCCCACTTTGTCCCGACTGCCCCGCTGGATTATCAGAAGACCCGATCAACGGGATCGAAGACCAGGCCCAGACACCGCACATCACTTTCCCCTTAGTTTCTCGACACTACTGGGTTACTATCGAGTGCCGAGGGTGATACCTCATCAGCACATCTGATGTTAACCTTGTAGGTTAGTTCATCGATTATGGTCATCGAGGATGATTCCTCCTTCTCCACTCCCGATAACGACACTGTCGTGCAACTCCACAAGAGTGGACCTCGAGGGTGATTCCTCCTTCGTTCACCTTGACGATAACATCAGGTGGAATTCCATCGAGGGTGATTCCTCAGGGTTCCCCTTGGTGTTAGACACACGGTTACTATGGTAACTATGACTTTACACTGAACCATGTTACTAAAGACGGGTCGGCCCTGAGGGGTACCCGCGCGAGATTAATTGCGAGTGATGTGGACCCGGGTTGACCTGGAAGGTGCCCGCGAGATAACTACGTGGCGTGGCCGGGCATTCTTAGCCCTTGCCGCAAGTCCTCGAGATGGGGCAACGGGTCACATCGATCATGCATCTCTGCTCGTTACCACGTGCTCCTAATCCACTATGATTTGGATATTTCATCTGAGGGGCCTCTGGCCTTGGCACTAACCATCACGTGGGCATAGTATGGGCGTTCTGCATCGTATGCATCATCCAAAGCTTAATAGACGTCAGCGACTGAGCGGCGCGTGCCGGGTTGGACTGCGTAACCACCTACCTTTTTAAGAAGGTAGCTAGGTCTGCCCGGCCGCCCACGCAACATGCAGGAGTTCCCCTGGTGATGGCCCAAGACCCCTAGGGGCATAGGTTTAGTCCGGCGTGCTGACCTCTCTATTAGGCCTAGGTCGGGTTGTGGCGTATCGTTTGGCCAAGGCCGGGCATGACCTAGTAAAGTGTGTCCGGCCGGAGTTAATCGAGCATGGCGGGTAAGTTGGTGCACCCTGATAATCCCCAAGTGCAGGGAATCATCGTAGAAATTCCCAAAGGTGGAAGTGATAAGTATGGAGTGTCAAACCCACAAGGAGCCAAAGGTAAGATCAATATTCCCTCAAGCCCTATCTGCCACTGACACGACTCTACGTGCACCGAACATTTGCTTCCAACGAGAAACAAGAAATAAAACTGTGTTGTGGGTATAAAGAGGATAACTTTGTACGATATCAGAGAGCTAAAACATAAAAGTAGGTGCTGTTATCATAAAGTTAGAATATATTACTAAATAATATAAATAGCGAGTGTGGAATAATGGTGGATCGGTGTGCGGAATTGTCCTAAGGAATTGTGAACAAGATCGATAGTCGTCATTGCAATTTCATATGAAGGAGAGGCATAAGCTAACATACTTTTCCATCCTTGGATCATATGCACTTATGATTGGAACTCTAGCAAGCATCCGCAAATACTAAAGATTCATTAAGGTAAAATCCAACCATAGCATTAAAGCATCAAGTCCCCTTTTATCCCATACGCAACAACCCCCTTACTCGGGTTTGTGTTTCCGTCACTCATGCAACCCACTATAAGTGAATCATGCATGTATTGCAACACCCTACAGCGGGAATCCCTCACGCTTGCGCGACACGGAGGGCACTGTAGGATAGCACCAAAATAAAACATACAACTCGTACCAATCTGGATCACCAATCAACTCAAGGACGAAAGATATCTACTCAAAACATCATAGGATGGCAACACATCATTGGATCATAATATGTAGCATAAAGCGCCATGTTCAAGTAGGGATTACAACGGGGTGTGGGAGAGTGGACCGCGTAAAATAGATGAGGATGGTGATGATGATGGTGATGTTGATGAAGACGATCACCGCGGCGATGATTCCCCTCCCGATGGCACTCCGGTGCCACCAAGAGAGAGGAGGAGAGGTTCTCCCCCTTGTGCTTCCTCCTCCATGGCTTTCCCCCTCTGGTCCTTGGCCTTCATGGTGATGATGGCCCCTCCAAGATCCTCCTCCATGGCCTCTGGTGATGATGGCCCCCTCCGGCACCCTGCCGGAGAGGGCCTAGATTGATTTCTCGTGGCTACAGAGGCTTGCCGTAGCGGAACTTCCGATCTACATTAATTCCCGAAGGTTTCTGTATTTGTAAGAATATATGGCGTTGGTTTCACGTCAAGGGGGCTTCCGGGCTGTCCACGAGATAGGGGGCCGCGCCCTAGGGGGGGTGCCCCCCACTCTCGTGGGCAGCCCGGGACTCCTCTGGCCCAGCTCCGATGCTCTGTGGTCTTCTTTTGGTCCAGAAAAAATCCTCAAAAATTGGCACGTCATTTAGACTCCGTTTGATATCCCTTTTCTGTAAAACACAAAAACAAGGAGAAAACAGAAACTAGCACTGGGCTCTAGGTTAATAGGTTAGTCCCAAAAATCATACAAAATGACATATAAATGCATATAAATCATCATAGAAGGATAATATAATAGCATGAATACTTCATAAATTATAGATACGTTGGAGACGTATCAGCATCCCCAAGCTTAATTCCTGCTTGTCCTCGAGTAGGTAAATGATAAAAGAAATAATTTATGAAGTGTGAATGCTAGCAGGTGCACAAGTTTGATCAATGATAATTTCAATCACCTTTTGTAGCATCAATATGTGTCATAATAATAGCTTATCTGATAAAACTTTTCATGATCAAGTAAAAATCTATTCACAATGTCAAGTGTGGTTTAGAAACTTCATTGAGAACTAACAAACTATAATCTCAGTCATTGAAGCAATTGCAATTTATCATAACATCAGAAAGAGTCAAGAAGAGAGATTTTCAACAAGTCCACATACTCAACTATTATATAGTCTTCTACAATTGTTAACACTCACGCAATACTTGTGATTATGGAGTTTCAGCCGGACACTGAGAAAGATAGGGGCTTATTGTGTTGCCTCCCAACATATTCACCTTTAGGTGATGTCAACAATAATAGTCCATGCTAACTTACATACAATTTGATATATATATCATGATCTTTCAAACACGAGGAGCTTGCCAAAGAATAAAATGAAAAATGGAAAGGTGAGGATCACCTTGACTCAAGCATAAAGTAAAAGATAGGCCCTTCGCAGAGGGAAGCAGAGGTTGTCATGCACTTTTAGGGTTGGATACACAAAATCTTAATGTGAAAGAACGTCACTTTATATTGCCCCTTGTATGTGGACCTTTATTATGCAGTCCGTCGCTTTTATTACTTCCACAACAAGATCGTACAAAGTTTATTTTCTCCACACTAATAAGTTATGCATATTTAGAGAGCAATTTTTATTGCTTGCACCGATGACAACTTACTTGAAGGATCTTACTCAATCCGTAGGTAGATATGTGGGACTCTCATGGCAAAACTCGGTTTAAGGATATTTGGAAGCACAAGTAGTATCTCTACTTGGTGCTAGGAATTTTTGGCTAGCATGAGGGGGAAAGGCAAGCTAAACATGTTTGGAAGGTCAATGACAATATACTTTAACTGAGATGTCGGAAAACATAAACCACTACTGGAATAAGATGATTTGCCATCAGCCCCTTATTTGTCGTCTGCTAGCAGACGACAAAGGAGGTCTTTGCTGTCCGTTTCCAAAAAACAGACGGCAAAGAACTGGCTGATGGCAAAGATCATATTTGCCATCAGCCAGTTCTTTGCCGTCTGCTAGCGGACGGCAAAGAAACTTTGCTGTCGGCTAGCGGACGACAAAGAGGAAGGGTGCCCCACTGACGAGCTGCTTAAAAAAAACTTAACGGCCCCCCTCTTTGCCGTCTGCTAGCGGACGGCAAAGAGTAAAAAAGCGGACGGCAAAGGGGGGCGGACGGCAAAGATTTAACCTATCTAACGGCGGCCGCGCCCCACCCTGCCCCTCTCTCTCTGTTTCTCTCCCTCTTCACACGCGCGCCGCCGCCCCCACCACTCTCCGCCACCCTGCCGCCCACCGCCCCCCCGCCCCGGTGCCACCGCGGCCCCGTCGCCCCCGCCGCCTTGCCGTCTCGGCGCCACCGCGCCCCGGCCCCCCGCGCCCCACCACCCCGGCTCCGCCCCCCCCCCCCCCCCCCCGCGCCCCACCACTCGGCGCCCCATCGGCCCCCTACCCCGTCGACCCCACCGCCCTGCCGTCTCGGCGCCGCTGTGCCCCGGCCCCACGGCGCCCCGCCCCCCGCGCCCCACCGCCCCGGCCCCTGCCCCGTCGCCACTGCCGCCCGGCGCCGCCACCCCAGGCCGCCTCCTCCACCGGCCCTGCCCCAAGTGAGCTCTACCTCCTCTTTTTTTCTGTTTTTTTTTCTGTTTTTTTAGTTTTAGGTTTATGTTTAGTTTAGATTTAGTTTTAGTTTTAGTTTTAGTTTTAGGTTAGTTTTAGGTTTAGTTTAGGTTTAGTTTAGTTTGTTAGTTTTAGGTTTAGATTTTTTTCCTTTTTTCTGTTTTTTAGTTTTAGGTTTATGTTTAGTTTAGATTTAGTTTTAGTTTTAGTTTTAGTTTTAGATTTAGGTTAGTTTTAGGTTTAGGTTTAGGTTTAGGAAAGAAGAAGAAGAAAAAAGAGGAGAGGAGGAGAAGAAGAAGAGGAAAAAGGAAAGGAAGAAGAAGAAGAGGAGGAGGAGAAGAAAAAAGAAGAAGAGGAAGAAGAAGAAGAAAAAAGAGGAGAGGAGAAGAGAAGAAGAAGAGGAAAAGGAAAGGACGAGGAAGAAGAAGAAGAAGAAGAAGAAGAAGAAGAAGGGAAAAAAGGAAGAAAAGGAAGAAAAGGAAGAAGAGGAAAGAAGAAGAAAAGGAAAAAAGAGAAAAAAAAAAACCCGACCCGACATGGCAACCCCGACCCCGACCGCCGGCACCCGACACGACACCCCGACCGACCGAGACCCCGACCCCGACCCCGACACCCCGACCGACACCGACCCGACCCCGACACCCCGACACCCGAGCCTGACCCGATCGACACCCGACGCCGACACCGACCGGCACGGCGACCCGACCCGGCACGGCCGACCTGACACCGCTCCGACCCGAGACCGACCCCGACCCCAACAAACCCCGACCCTGAGCCTGATCCGACACCCCGACCCGAGCCTGACCTCCGACAACCCCAACCCTCGATAACCGACCCCCTGACCCCGACACCCGCCCCGAACGACACCCCGACCCCCCGACACCAAACAGCACCCCCGACACCGACACGGCACCCCCGACACCGACACGACACCGAACCCCCGACCTCCCGAAAAGGTGTTCTTTGGGCCTTCCAGAGGCCGACGGGGTCATATATTTGTGAATTATTAGTTAGGTCATATATTTTTCGATTTTGTTATGAAAAACGTCATATATAATTGTGTTGATCGGGTAGTTTTAAATGTGCAGTTGTTTCATCGCTGCGAGGTTTGGTGTTCGACGACCTCGCCGTGCGTTTGACGAGCTGTGCCCCTTCGTTCGTGGGTGAGCAGAAATGACATGTCCTCCTCCCCCATTAATTATTTGATCTATTCCGATGAAACTTGATAGCTAGCTATATATGTGTCTTGAATCATCAGTATGCGTAACCAACATGTGTCTCCCGTTCGAAAGCGTCATAGTTATAAATATGCATGCATTTGCATATTTATAACCTTGATTCTTTCGAATTGTCCAACGCTATCCATGGACAGCCCGAGTATGTGTAGATTGGGTTCGTTTTCCCATATGCTTTGCTCCGGATCCGACGCATAAATTTCGTCAGTGCCTCCCCTGTTGTTCTCCGGGTACACATCCTCTCTGTTTATTGCAGAGACGTGTATCAGGAGAACAGCGGGGAGGTGCTGCCGAAATTTTGCGTCGGATCCGGAGCATAGCATGGGAAAATGAACCCAATCTACACATACTCGGGTGGGATTAGGACCTATCATTACCTATTAGAGTGTAGGTTGCATGGACGTAATAAAATTGACAAAGTAGATCAACTGATGAATATATACATGGTGAATTATATATATAATTGTTGTGTGTCCAGTAGCTCTGAAAGTCAAGATGAGTGATCGTGCGTGGATGTATACCGGTCACACTGGTCAGAACAAATGGAGCGCTGAATGGTTCACAAAAACCAAGGGGTTTGTGCAAGCCGCATTTGCAAATGGCCAGAGGAAAACCTGGTGCCCCTGTTTCCGATGCGGCAATTGGGAAAAGAGGACAGAGGCTGAAATGGGTAAACACCTGCAGAAGAATGGTTTTACGCCCGATTATACGGTGTGGACATTTCATGGTGAGTCTGCCCAACGTGACCGAGCTGAGGTGGATCGTCGTCGCACCGACGAGCATGGTACCGGGATGGAAAACATGGTGCAAGACTATGATGATGCTCGGGATTCGGACGAGGAGATGGAGGAATCTGCAAAGGCCTTCAATGAAATGTTGGAGTCTTCAAAACGTCCGCTCCACGAGCACACTGAGCTTTGTCAGTTGGATGCCATCTCACAAGTAATGGCTCTGAAGGCTCAGTTCAACTTGGGCAGAGAATGCTACGACGCAATTATGACAGTATTTGGACGCTTTCTACCCAAAGGCCATGTAATGCCTGCAAACCTGTACCAGTCGGACAAAATCCTCCGTGCACTGAAGATGCCCTATGAGAAGATACATGCCTGTGAGAAAGGATGTGCCTTATTTAGGCTTGACTATGCGGACTTGAACTATTGTCCCATTTGCAAGTCTTCCAGGTATATTGTGGTAGACAACGGTATGGGTGAGAAGACACAGACCAAAATCCCCGTTAGTGTTCTTCGGTATATGCCAATCGTACCAAGACTTCAACGTCTTTTCATGGTCGAAGAGACGGCCAGACAGATGACATGGCACAAAACAGGCAAAAGAACCGAACTAGATGCAGATGGGAATCTGATGATGGTACACACATCGGATGGTGTTGCGTGGAAAAAGTTTGATGAATTACATGCTGACAAAGCGGCAGATCCGAGGCATCCTCGAGTCGGCATCAGCACCGATGGGTTCAGTGTGTTTGGTATGACGGCAGCCCAATACAGTTGTTGGCCCGTATTTGTCTTTCCACTCAATCTCCCCCCCCGGACAGATTATGCAAAGAAAGAACATTTTCCTGACGTTGATAATTCCAGGGCCCAACTATCCGGGGAAAAATATGAATGTGTACATGCAGCCGCTTAAGGACGAATTGCAAGAAGCCTGGGATAATGGGTTCAAGACATACGACGCCTATAGCAAACGAAACTTCATAATGCGTGTCTGGTACATGTACTCGACGCATGACTTGCCGGCGTATGCGCTATTCGTTGGCTGGTGTGTGCATGGAAGGTTCCCGTGCCCCACATGCAAGGGAGCTCTTGAGTTTCGTTGGCTTCAGGCCGGTCGCAAGTTTTCTTGCTTCGACATGCATAGACAGTTCCTGGATCCTCGCCATAAGTTCAGGAAAGACAAGAAGAACTTCATCAGAGGTAGAGTTGTAAAAAACTCTGCACCACCTGCGTTGACAGGCCAACAGACCCTGGATCAGTTAAACGCTCTCGAGCCAGATCCAGAGCGTCCAGGGTACTTCAAGGGGTATAATTCTGAGCACGCCTGGACTCACAAAACATGCTTATGGGATCTGCCTTACTTCAAAGACCTCCTTTGCCCACACAACATCGACGTGATGCACACTGAGAAGAATATCGCCGAGGCACTTTTTGGTACATTGTTCGGCATAGATGGGAAGTCAAAGGATAATACTAAGGCTAGAGTCGATCTGGAGGCGCTATGTGATAGGCCGTTACAAAACATGAAAGAACCGAAAGGAAAGCAGAACTGGACGAAGCCAAAGGCATGGTTCAATCTTGGAAGGCCAGCTATGAGGGAAATTATCTTGTGGGTGAAAATGCAGTTGATGTTCCCCGATGGGTATGCAGCGAATCTAAAGAGGGGAGCGAGTCTTGATAAATTGAAGATATTTGGTCTCAAGAGTCATGATTGGCACATATGGATTGAGCGGGTAATGCCGGTGATGTTGCGTGGCTTCATCCCTGAGGATGAATGGCTAGTACTGGCAGAACTCAGCTATTTCTTCCGTGTTCTTTGTGCGAAAGAACTATCGCCTGGCGTGCTAGAAGAAATGGAAGAGTTGGCGCCGGAGTTGATCTGCAAGTTAGAGAAGATCTTTCCACCGGGCTTCTTTAATCCAATGCAGCATTTGATTTTGCATCTCCCGACCGAGGCAAGATTGGGGGGGCCCGTGCAAAATCGTTGGTGCTACCCAACTGAGAGGATGCAGAAGACGCTTCGAGAAAAATGTAAAAATAAACGTAGAATTGAAGCGTCGATGGCTGAGGCATTCATCACTGAGGAGGCGGCAAACTTCGTGACAGCACACTACGAAACCAAAAATCGTCATTTGCATAATCCGAAGCCTCGGTACAATGCTGACGAGCCTAAAAAGGGTGGATCCAACCTCAGCCTATTCAAAGGGAATCTCGCACCAGCCAGTGTTTCAAATCCAGTATCTTTGGATAACGAAGAATGGCGGACCATTTCGTTGTATATCTTCAACAACCTGATAGAAGTGCGGCCGTACATCGAGTAAGTTCTCGGTACATTGTTTCGCAACTTCTATTTCCTTTGAACTGCTCTTATTCCTGGATATTTCATACAGTCGATACGTCGCCCTATTCTCGTATGGAGCGGTGATCCAAAAGGATTCCGTCGAAGAGTATGAGCTTCTCGCAAAGCAAGGAGGCGGCTATCCCGGTTTCATCTCTTGGTTCAAACAAACGGTAAATTCTATTAGACAATTTCATTTCATTCGCTAATTTGTGCGTAATGCAACAATCCTTTCATATTAAACTTGTAGGCTAATTCAGAGTCTATGGACGCCGAATTGAGACAAGTCGCTAATGGTTTTGACTATAAGGTCCGTTCATTTGACAAATACGACATCAACGGGTATCGCTTTCGTACCTATGGCAAAGAGCTATCTATGGCCGACCGAAAGTCTACAAATTGTTGTGTATCTGCTATCGGCGAAGGAGGTACCGAGTATTATGGGAGAGTTGAAGCAATTTATGAACTTCTATTCTATGGTGAAAACCCACCGAATGTCGTAGTCTTCAAATGTTATTGGTTTCAGCCGAAGGAGACTAGAAGGACTCATGAACATATAGGGCTAGTTGAAATCAACCAAAGCACCCATTTAGATGTTCCTGATGTCTATATTACGGCTCAACAGGCGACCCAAGTATTCTATCTACCGTGGGCCTGCCAAACTAATCCAAATCTGAAAGGTTGGGATGTCGTTTATGAAGTGCCGCCACGTGCTAGACTATCTCCCCCAAAGGAAGAGGATTATGAACCTCACATTAACCCAGACACATATGAAGGAGAATTCTTCCAAGAGACACGTCTTTCCAAAAAGCGTTTCAAGAACCGGTATACTTCACCCCAAAACATTGAAGTAGACAGCGACAGTGAATCCCACATCACCCCAGAGGAGGAACAAGAAGAGCCGGAACAAGAAGAGGTTACTGCTGCGGATGACCTCTCAATGCTTGACCGATTACGTAAAGGTGGCCTTCCACATGTTGATGCCACTGAACCCTATGAGCCCGTCATTGATTATAGTGATGATGATGATTATGCATTTATTGATGATACTGATCGAGATTATTAGTAGTGTCAGGTATTCAATTTTTTTATGTTGTACTTGATGATGATACACTTAAGTGATATACATATTATTATTCATGTCGGTATTTTTTTATGTTGTACTAATTTCGTTTACTCTTTGTCATGGCAGGTGTTGAAAGATGGAAGGGGAGCCGACTGAGGCCAAGGACAAACGTGCCCAAATTGAAGGTGTGCCACACCATCAAGGTAGCTCCAGCTTATATCAGTTCGGGCGGAATTGGGTATGTGGTTTGCTTCATGATTAATGCAATTCATTCATCATGCTAGCTTGAGCCCTTTAATTACTAATTTACTTTGTTTCTCTCTTTCAGGCATGCTACAATAAGACGGATAAGGTGCCAGAGGGGTACGACCTGTATGCCATGGCCCACACTGCCTCTTACAAGCAAGTCAAGGGGAAGGCGAGGAAAGGGGAGGAGTTTAACCCGAGCCAGATTCCCTACAATCCAGAGCAGGTGATGATATCTAGTGGCGGGAGGTCCCGTGGCTCCATAGCCATTGATCCAGAGATTGCTCCTGAGACCACGGTGAGTTTAATTTGAATGGACGTTACTTGCTAGTCTTAACATTTGAGTGTCATCATGCTAACGAAACATTGGAAATGATCTTTGGTGCAGCGTAACTCCACACAAGCATCACACGATCCTTCTCCAGCTACTGGCACGAGCCAGCCCGCTCCCACACCTCCATGATCAAGGTAAGTTTCTCTAGTTTTTTGCTTAACAAATGCATAAAGACCTAGACTTAGCTTTATTTCCTCCAATATGCTTACCTTAATGACCTAGAGTTAGCTTCTTTTCCTCCAAAATGACTTAATAAGCTTACTGACCTCCAAAACCAGCCATTTTACCTAAGTTAGCTCTAAAACGATCTATACTTAGCTTTGTTTCCTCCAAAATGACCTAAGTTAGTTATAATATGCTTAGTTAACTAGGTTTGCTCAATAATGACATGTACTTAGCTTACTTATGTAAAAAACGGCATAATTAGCTTAGTTAGCTCATAAACGATCCATTTTACCTACGTTAGCTCTAAAATGATGCATTTTACCTAAGTTAGCTCATAAACGATCCATTTCACCTAAGTTACCTCACAAACGATGGCGTGCTTCTTCTTCTAGTCTTCTTCTTGTAGTCACCTTTTCCTAACTTTCTTATTTGCCATTTTGCAGATTTCATTCACTTCTCGGAAGCTAGCTTGCTATGATGGAGTGCTTGTTTTTTTATTTCATTCTCTTCTAGTATTCTTCTAGCTTGCTACGATGGAACTTGCTATCTTGATGAAACTTTGCATTGTAATATGTATGTGCAACTTCCTAATGGTTGCAACTCATGTGTATGTGCAACTTTTGCTATGTATGAATGGATGGAACTATATATGTATGTATGATGAAACTTATGTGCTGTTAAATAGCCCTGTGAAATATATCTATATATGTCATATATATTTGCTGTGAAAATTGTTGGATTAAAAAAACAAAAAAAAGAGACAATATGCAGGCTCTTTGCCGTCTGCCACCGACGGCAAAGGGCTCTTTGCCATCAGCAGCGGACGGCAAAGAGGCCACGTGGCAGGAAACTGTGCTTCCTGGGAGGCTGACCAATTTGGTCAGTTTGCCTACAGTGGCAGACGTCAAAGAGAAAAAAACTTTGCCTACAGCGGCGGACGACAAAGGCCTGCCGTGTAGTGACGTCGGCTGACATCATTCGGCGGACGGCAAAGGCCTTCCGAATTTTGCCGTCAGTGGCGGACGGCAAAGGCCTGCCATTAACCACCTAACGGAGTAACAAATCATTTGTTGCCGTCTGCATTCTTTGCCGTCCGCTGCTGATGGCAAAGGTCCCTTTGCCGTCAGCTGCCCGAAGCAAACGGCAACGTAGCTCTTAGTCGTCCCCTACTTTGCCGTCACCTTTTGCCGTCCCCCATCCATGCCTTTGTCGTCCGCCGTGGCAGATGGCAAAGTAGCTGATTCCTGTAGTGAACCATTACGTTGTCTTCCTTGTCCAACGTCAACTCTTTTATCATGTCATACTTAATGAATGCTCCCAATCATAAAATATGTCCAAGATAATATATTTGTATGTGAACCTCTCTTTCCTTATTACTTCCTATTAATTGCAACGATGACCAAAACTATGTTTGCCAACTCTCAACAATTTTTATGCCTCATACTCTTTATATGTGAAGTCATTACTATCCATGTTATAAGCAAATGAAACATATATAAATTCAGATTCATGACATTCAACTCATTCAACCATTTACTCATAGGATATAAGTGAAGCACACGAGTAAATGAAAAACTACTCCAAAAGATATGAGTGAAAGACACTGAGTAGTCAAATAATTAACTAGCCATGGGAGGGTTCCCTTTTTTATTCAATAATCAGATCCAATGATTTTATTCAAACATCAAGTAAAATTGAAATAAATTGACATTGCAAGGATATCACAACTCATGTGAAGAAGCAAAAACTTAGGCTCAACCGATACTAACCGATAGTTGTTTGAACAAGAGAGGTGGGATGCCTACCGGGGCATCCCCAAGCTTAGATGCTTGAGACTTCTTGAAATATTATCTTGGGGTGCCTTGGGCATCCCCACGCTTGAGCTTTTATGTCTCCTTAATTCCTCTCATATCACGGTCTTTCTTTTTATCAAAAGTTTCATTCACAACAAACTCAACAAGAACTCGTGAGATGGGTTAGTATAAACCAATACAAAACCTTATCATTTTCTACTGTAAAAAATCACTAAAATTATTATTCAACATTTAATACTAAATGCCTCTGCATATTTCATACTCCTATCCTCAAATAGAATCATTAAACAAGCAAACATATGCAAACAATGCAAACATAACAGCAATATGCCAAAACAGTACAGTCTATAAAGAATGCAAAAGTATCAATACTTACCTAAATCCAAAAATTATAAGAGAAAATTCCCATTGTAATAAATTTATCATATCTTAATATACAAAAAGATTCAACATTATACCATTCTCTGACTTTTCTAGGGAACTTTTGCAACAGCGGTAAACTTTCTGTTTTGAAACAGCAACATGTATACTAGCAGAATAAGCATGGTAAAGGCTATCCTTGACATTTTGTTTGAAACTAAAGATACAAAACATTATTCTAAATAACAGAAATCAAATACTAACAAGAGGAAATGACGCTCCAAGCAAAACACTTATCATGTGGTGAATAAAAATATAGCTCCAAGTAAAGTTACCGATGAACGTAGACGAAAGAGGGGATGCCTTCCGGGGCATCCCCAAGCTTAGGCTCTTGGTTGTCCCTGAATACTACCTTGGGGTGCCTTGGGAATCCCCAAGCTTAGGCTCTTGCCACTCCTTATTCCATAGTCCATCGAATCTTCACCCAAAACATGAAAACTTCAACCACACAAAACTCAACCAAACTTCCTGAGATAGGTTAGTATGATAAAGAGTAAACCATGCACTTTGGTACTGTAAAAGACAAGGTTCATAATTGCTTTCACATAATTCCTACTGTACCATATTATTTCTACAATTTATATTGAGAAATATAAGCCATAGAAACTAGAAAACAAGCAAACTATGCAATGAAAACAGAATCTGTCAGAAACAGAACAGTCTGTAATGATCTGAACAATAACCATACTTATGCTACTCCAAAAATTATGAAATAAATTGGTGGACGTGAGGAATTTGTCTATTAATCTTCTGCAAAAAGAATAAACTCAAAATCACTCTTCTGTATAAATTTACAGCTAATCTCGTGAGCGCAAAGTTTCTGTTTTTTACAGCAAGATCACATTAACTTTCACCCAAGTCTTCCCAAAGGTCTTACTTGGCACTTTATTGAAACTAAATCTATAAAACATGATTACTACAGTATATTAATCATGTAAACACACAAAAACAGTAAGGATAAATATTGGGTTGTCTCCCAACAAGCGCTTTTCTTTAATGCCTTTTAGCTAGGCATGATGATTTCAATGATGTTCGCATAAGAGAAAAGAGTTGAAACACAAAGAGAGCATCATGAAGAATATGACTAGCATATTTACATCTAACCCACTTCCTATGCCTAGGGATTTTGTGAGCACACAATTTATAGGAACAAGAATCAACTAGCATAGGAAGGCAAAACAAGTATAACTTCAAAAATTTAAGCACATAGAGAGGAAACTTGATATTGTTGCAACTCCTACAAGCACATATTCCTCCCTCATAAAAAAATTCAGTAGCAACATGGATAGCAACTTTGTTCTCATACTCAATTGGAACCTCTTCCGAAATAATGGAATACTAACTAAAGTTGACACTCTTCCAAGTCCACTTTCATAAATATCGTATAAAGATTCAACCTCCTCCAAGATAGTGGGATCACTAATTCCTAAAGTTGACACTCTTCCAAACCCTCTTTAAATTATAGTATTATTCATAGTCCAAAAGATATAAGTGAAGTTCCCGGAGCATTTTACAATTAATATAAACTAGCCAATATCCAAGCTCAAAATATATAAGTGAAGTGCACGAAACATTCTACAAAACCATACTCAAACGATTTAAGTGAAGCACAAAGAGCAATTCTATAAGATCATACTTAAAAGATATAAGTGAAGCACATGAAGCATTCTGTAAATCAATGAAGAGCTAGCTCATACTAGCATGATTCTTAAATAAAAATACAAACACAAAGGACACAAATCATGTGAATAGAACAAAATCCGAGGTATACCGATATTTGTTGAAGAAGAAAGATGGGATGCCAACCGGGGCATCCCCAAGCTTAGATGCTTGAGTATCTTTTGAAATATTTACTTGGGGTGCCTTGGGCATCCCCAAGCTTGAACTCTTGTCTCTCTTTATTCTTCTCACATCGGTAACTTCTCGTTCTTCAAACACTTCATTCACAAAAAATGTAAACAAAAACTTGTGAGATCCGTTAGTGTAATAAAGCAAACTACCACTTTAAGGTACTGTAATTAACTCATTCTTTGTTTATATTGGTGTTAAACCTACTGTATTCCAACTTCTCTATGGTTCATACCCTGCATACTAGCCATAGATGCATCAAAATAAGCAAACAACACACGAAAAACAGAATCTGTCAAGAACATGACAGTCTCTAGTAATCTGGAAGTTTCGTAAACTTCTGTAACTCAAAAAATTATGAAATAAATTTGAAAATTTGAAAAATTAGTACACAAGTAATGTGCAAAAAGTTTCAGACCCATTTGACTTTCCATTAAAAATGTAAATTCATGCACTACAGCCAAAGTTTCTGTTTTTGTTCTGCACATAGTAAGCAAGCAATCTTATCATACTATAAAACCAAAGCTTGGCACATTATTTTTATAATACAATGGATATATACAAGGGGATAATTATTTACAGAGAAACTTCCATGAAAAATTCTACATTGTTTCCGTGAGCATGCACACAAGTGCTCAAGGTCGACCCTCACTTCTTCAATGCATAACTTTCCAATCACTTCTCTTTTTGAAAAACCTTTTTAGGCATGAGAGGCAAGTAATTCTTTTTGGTATTTTCATTCTTTTTTAAAAAAAAATTTTGTATGTTTCACCCACAACTAAACAGAAACAAAAAAGGAAAAACAAAATCTACTAAGTGAAGAAAGCAAACAAGCACACACGAAAATATTAACCCCACGCTATTGCTCCCCGGCAACGGCGCCAGAAAAGAGCTTGATAATCCCCAAATGCAGGGAATCATCGTAGCAATTCCCAAAGGTGGAAGTGATAAGTATGAAGTGTCGAACCCACAAGGAGCCAAAGGTAAGATCAATATTCTCTCAAGCCCTATCTGCCACTGATACGACTCTACGTGCACCGAACGTTTGCTTCCAACTAGAAACAAGAAATAAAACTGTATTGTGGGTATAAAGAGGATAACTTTGTATGATATCGGAGAGCTAAAACATAAAAGTAGGTGCTGTTATCATAAAGTTAGAATATATTACTAAATAATATAAATAGCGAGTGTGGAATAATGGTGGATCGGTGTGCGGAATTGTCCTAAGGAATTGTTAACAAGATCGATAGTCGTCATTGCAATTTCATATGAAGGAGAGGCATAAGCTAACATACTTTTCCATCCTTGGATCATATGCACTTATGATTGCAACTCTAGCAAGCATCCGCAAATACTAAAGATTCATTAAGGTAAAACCCAACCATAGCATTAAAGCATCAAGTCCCCTTTTATCCCATACGCAACAACCCCCTTACTCGGGTTTGTGTTTCCGTCACTCACGCAACCCACTATAAGTGAATCATGCACGTATTGCAAAACCCTACAGTGGGAATCCCTCACGCTTGCGCGACACGGAGGGCACCGTAGGACAACATCAAAATAAAACATACAACTCGTACCAATCTAGATCACCAATCAACTCAAGGACAAAAGATATCTACTCAAAACATCATAGGATGGCAACACATCATTGGATCATAACATGTAGCATAAAGCGCCATGTTCAAGTAGGGATTACAGCAGGGTGTGGGAGAGTGGACCGCATAAAAGAGATGAGGATGGTGATGATGATGGTGATGTTGATGAAGACGATTACCGCGGCGATGATTCCCCTCCCGATGGCACTCCGGTGCCACCAAGAGAGAGGAGGAGAGGTTCTCCCCCTTGTGCTTCCTCCTCCATGGCTTTCCCCCTCTGGTCCTTGGCCTTCATGGTGATGATGGCCCCTCCAAGATCCTCCTCCATGGCCTCCGGTGATGATGGCCCCCTCCGGCACCCTGCCGGAGAGGGCCTAGATTGATTTCTCGTGGCTATAGAGGCTTGCGGCGGCGGAACTTCCGATCTAGGTTAATTCCCGAAGGTTTCTGTATTTATAGGAATATTTTGCGTTTGTTTCACGTCAAGGGGGCCTCCGGGCTGTCCACGAGATAGTGGGCCGCGCCCTAGGGGGGGCGCCCCCCACTCTCGTGGGTAACCCGGGACTCCTCTGGCCCAACTCCAATGCTCTGTGGTCTTCTTTTGGTCCAGAAAAAATCCTCAGAAATTGGCACGTCATTTGGACTCCGTTTGATATCCCTTTTCTGTAAAACACAAAAACAAGGAGAAAACAGAAACCGGCACTGGGCTCTAGGTTAATAGGTTAGTCCCAAAAATCATACAAAATGACATATAAATCATCATAGAAGGATAATATAATAGCATGAATACTTCATAAATTATAGATACATTGGAGACGTATCACACCCCTGCAGGGAAGAAAACATCTATCGATAGCCTGTCCTACGGTAACGGACACTCGGAGTTGTATCCCGATCGATACAACTAGAACTGGATACTTGAGATGAGAAATGGATAGTATGGCTATGGGATTGCTTTCTCGCAAGGAGTCGAGGAAGGATCTCTGGGCGAGGTTGATGACACTACTAATACTTTACTTTATGCTAGCCTGCACTCTTCTAAGGCTGCAAGACCGCTAAAGATGCTGAAGATGCTAGTCTTTGATAGGACTAGGCTCTCCCCTCTATTCTGGCATTTCTGCAGCCCAGACCACATATACAACCTTCCTTTGATAATGTTGCATATGTAGTGTAGATCCTTGCTTGCTGAGTACTTCAGATGAGTACTCACGTTTGCTTTGCTTTCTTTTTCCCCCATATCTGTTTGATGCAACAAGATGACGGAGCCGCTGAGACCGCTGCCACCGCCGACAACTACTACTACCCCGAGGGTGCCTACTACCACGTGATAGACACCGACGACCAGGAGTAGTTAGGAGGCTCCTAGGCAGGAGGCCTTGCCTTTTCGATCGATGTTGCTTTTGTGCTAGCCTTCTTAAGGCAAAGTTGTTTAACTCATGTCTGTACTTAGATATTGTTGCTTTCGCTGACTCTGGTGTATTCGAGCTTATGTATTCGAGCCCTCGAGGCCCCTGGCTTGTAATATAAAGCTCGTATTATTTCAATTTGTGTCTAGAGTTGTGTTGTGATATCTTCCCGTGAGTCCTTAATCTTGATCGTACACATTTGCGTGTATGATTAGTGTACGATTGAATCGGGGGCGTCACATTGCACTTTCAGCTTCATATGATGTGCATTACCGAGAGGGCCCCTCTCCAATACTCGGAGTGACAAATCCTAATCTCGATCTATGCCAACCCAACAAACACTTCCGGAGATACCTGTAGAGCATCTTTATAATCACCCAGTTACGTTGTGACGTTTGATAGCACACAAGGCATTCCTCCGGTGTCCGGGAGTTGCATAATCTTATAGTCGAAGGAATATATATTTGACACGAAGAAAGTTGTAGCAATAAAACTTAATGATCATTATGCTAAGCTAACGGATGGGTCATGTCCATCACATCATTCCACTAATGATGTGATCCCGTTTATCAAATGACAACTCATGTCCATGGCTAGGAAACTAAACATCTTTGATCAACGAGCTAGTCTAGTAGAGTCATACTAGGGACACGGTGTTTTGTCTATGTATTCACACATGTATCAAGTTTTCGGTTAATACAATTCTAGCATGAATAATAAACATTTATCATGAATAAGGAAATATAAAATAACAACATTATTATTGTCTATAGGGCATATTTCCTTCAGTCCACTGTTCCCCTTCCTCACAGGACGAATAGCTAGTTGGCTACAGCCTGCACGTACTGCTCTTGGTCCTGGTCAACGAACGAATGGCTATGGCCTGCTCGTACTACGGCCAGTGCAGGTTAAGCTGAGGTGTTTGATTACTAGTTTCTCAACCTGTCAATTCTTCTCGGGCATGCTCAATTTTGCACCTCATCTGTCCTCTCGTACCGATGGATTTATTTTGAGATGGAGGTGGAGATGGGATCAGCCTGAAAAAGAGAACGGAGATATATTCAAAGAATATTTCTTTTTACGGGTTGATTATACGAGCACTGTTCAGCCGCAGCTAAAATCGATCCTTATAATACATTCTTCATGGCCTGTAAAACACTTATACAGGTTGCAGTTTTAAGGGATCTGCTAGATATGCTTTAACGCATCTCTAACAACCGTGATTTACTTTTCTAAGTTGGATCCGGCTCGGTGCATGTGTACCTTGTGTTCTGCGTACAGATTTAGTAACATGTACAGATCATAAATCATTTGCCCTGATCTCCTGCGTAATCACCGTACTGGCGGTAGTCTAGTTTTAAGAAGTACTCCATCCTTTCCGATTTATATCTTAAATCTGCAATCTCATCGTGAGTACTACCTCGTCCTGATTTATTAGTCCCTTTCGTATTTAGTGTTAATTTATGACCATAAATTTAACTAACAAATTGTCAACGTATATCATCAAAAATTATACGATTGAAAACTATTTCCTCTGTCCCATAATATAAGAATGTTTTTGACACTAATGTTTTTGACACTTTAATGTAAAATCGGTCTTATATTATGGGACAGAGGAAGTATGTTCTAATATGAATCCAAAGATGTAAATTCTTTGACATGCATTAACATTTTTGTTAGTTATTATCAAAATTTGACATAAATTACGAAGGAAACCAATAGTAGTCTAAAACAAGGCAGACCACTACTGTACATAGCTCCAGATTTCTAGCTCGCCAATGCTACTGAATTGCACTGTTCTTATTCCAATCCAAAATCGAAAAATCAGCACTGCAGCAACCAGGAGTGAGATCTGCGGCGTAGCTTTGGCAGCTTTCATCTCCGGCGCGCCTCCAGTGCCCTCTTCAACTCCTCGCCCACCTCGTCCGGCGCTGGCATCGCTGCGTTCTCCGCCGCTGGCTCCTTCCCACCGCCCCGACGATCCGGCTTCACCGAGAACCCGTGATGCGGCTGTGGCGGCGGCCTCCCTACCGCTGCCACGGAAGCGGCCCTGCCGCGCCCGATCTCGGTGCGCAGCTCCTCCACGGCGCGGCGGAGCATCCCGCTCTCCGCGTTCATCGCCTCCAGCTGTCGCCTCATCAGCGAGAACCCCTCGCCGGCGGCGTCGTGACCCGCGCCATCCGACGCGTCCGTGGCGGCCATGGCAGGCAGCGAGACATCTGCTGTGCTGCCCTTCTTCTTGTCGGCGCGTGGCGATTGCTCGATGGAGATCTTGTTGATGACCAGCAGCGGCATCTTACAGACGGGCACGCGCGCGTCCTTGCGGTCGTCGGCGAAAGCTGCCTGCAGCCCCGGTGGCGCGCGGATCCCCCAGTTGAACCGCATGCTCGCCCTGCCCCAAAGCGGAAGCACACTCTTCGTGGTCAGCCGCATCCCGGACAGCAGCGCGCCGACGCCGCCGCTCCTCCCCGCCGCGGCAACGTCCGCCGCGAACCCGCTCCCGCTCAACGAGAACGCCTTGTAGCTCAGCTCGTCCTCGCGGTCGCCCCCTTCGCCGTCGGAGACCTCCCCGACCGTACGGGGCGGAGGAGACGTGGATGACCGGAGCGTGTGGGAAAGTGAGAAATCGCCGAGGCGGGGCTTGAGGAGGAGGAAGAAGGCAGGAGATCCGGAGTTGGCAGAGAGGAGGTTGAACTCGGCGGCGAGGGAGAAGGGGGCCCGGACAGGGGAGCCGAGGGCTCCGACACCGGCGCGGATGGAGATGGCGAAGGGGAGACCAGGGTCGTTGGGGCGATACGATAAGCGGAGAGCTGGCCCGGAGGCGAAAGCGGTGGAGAGATCGAAGCGGAGCTCCCGGGGATCGCCACCGGCGGAGAGGCCGGACTGGAACGGCAGCCCGAGCACGCCGATCGGCACCTTGGCCCGCATCAGCGGCCGGTCGTCGTCGCGGAACTTGATAGACGCCTTCATGGGGTTCGATGTTGGTGGCTAGTCGGGGCTTTGTTTGGTCGTGGGGGCCCTATTTTACGGCGGACGTCATCCCATGTTGGGACGGCGCCGCCTGCGCGCCGGCGAGATGGGTAGGGAGTGGGCGAGCTGTGAGCGGATGGATAGGGAGTGTGTGGGTGAAGAAGGGGATAGGGGGCGGGGGCAATTTCTGTCATCGTTTCTTCTTCTTTTTTTTTTTTTTGCGAGGGCTGTCATCGTTTCTTCTCACTGGGTCAATGCTCGCTACGGAGTAACAAAAACACTAGTCAAATAATTAAACAAAAATGCAAAAAATTGATGTTAAGCATACCTAAATGATAACGTCCACACCCGTGACACTTATCCACATGGGTCAAACGGCAGTCGATATCGTTCGATTCATCTGCACGGATATTGCAGTTAGTTGACATCTGGGTTGAGAGTCACATAAGCACCCAGCGTCGTATGGGCGTTATCATTTAGTGTCACATGTATGGACGCTCTTCGCCCGAACGGACACACAACGCTCATCTGAGACATTTGGGTGAAACTGCTCTTCGCCCACACCACGCTTGCACGGTGATAGATGTCAACTACAGTTGTGCATATGTGGCAACTAGTTAATCACACAGTAACTATTGTTGACCATACATGGCAACTACGATTTGACCGCTCGTGGCAACTCCAATTTAGTTACACATTGTGCATATGTGGCAACTAGTTAATCCCACACGGCAACTATGGTCACGAACTTGCTACGGCGACAACTACGGTGAGAACCGCGTTGACAGCGACGGAGACCAGCGGCAGGAGGCACTGGCGACGATGATGACGATCCGGAGACCAAGGGGGCGGCAGAGCTGGGAGGCACGGTCGAGTCTTTTGGAGGAATTTCCAAATTTTCAACTTGCGGTATATATACCCAGTCACTGTTGGTGTGACCGAGTGGAACGACTCGGTGGCACCGAGATGCAAAGTTGCTAGCAGTTGCTGTAAGTCGGTGTGACCGAATTGTTCAAATCGGTTGCACCGAGGTGAAAAACCTAGATCAACTTAATTGATTTGGTGAGACGGAGAAAAATGGGTTGGTCTGACTGAGATGCATTAAGAGGTTTTGGAAGTTAAGCCCTTGACGGATCGGTGGCTCCGAGCGCTCCTCATCCGGAGGGTCCGAATTCGACTTGTTCAAACTTTGTGATGTTGCATGGATATAGTTTGAGACGAGAAAACATAGATAGCTAGAGGGAGTACTTAGGCATTATTGTCCATCCATTTGGCCAAAGAAGGACCAAACAAGCAAAACAACAAATGGATGTCCTCAAATGGATAAAAGTATGCAACCAACATGCTCACACAATAAGATAGCAAATAAAACATGTGGCAAAGCATGCACAAACATTCTAGCATCTAGCAAGCAATTAGCGATGACTAGGTCATCTATATATGAGTATATTGACTTAGGAGTCAAATGAGAACATTTGATCATATGTCATACTCCCCGTTTAAGCATAAGTGGGGTTACCACTTTTACATAAAGCATTGTTTTGTTCACATCATTAGAGTTGCTTTTGCTCAATTTTTAGAGCAAAGCTCCCCTAGATGTGATATCTCCCCTTAGAGGGATGAACTAACCTTGGGTTTGTCGATGATGACTTCATGTAGGTGTTAAAGATGTGGATGCTCAATGCTGATGTAGATCATTTTGGAGCAATTCATTGGAGTGAGTTGCACTTTCAATACCTACATGGTTAGTCCCACAAGGAACACACAAGGATATCCATAGACACAAAGTGAAACACATATATGATGATGTCCATGAAAGCATTAGGTTACCCTGTCCCTTGACTTACCAACAAGAGGGTTTGTGAATCCTTGAACTAGTGCAAGATATGGAAGTTGATTGCACTTGTTCTTACCAAAATGAATGTGAGTGAAGTATGTTAGTGGAGTCACCCTCAAGAACTCTCTGGTTCTTCTTCTTTGGGATCCACATCAACTTGATGGGAATCCTTGGAGTTTTAGTCGTACTTGATGAAGTAGAACTTGATGTAGTCTTGGGAACCCACTTGACCAAGGCCTTGGGGAGATTCTTCAAATGAATCAAACTCTTCTTGAAGCTTGTCCTTGACTTTTAGCTTGTGGTCTTGTGCTGGAAGATCATCTTAAGCTTGTGTTCCCTTGAAAGAAGTGGGGTCATACTTCTCTTGTTGAGGAACAAACTTCGTCTTGGGGTATTGATCTTCTTCCCACTCAACTCCATTGGCATTGAACTTGCGTTTAAAACCAACACCTTGATTCTTCTGGTACCTTCCTTGCTTGCGTACAATTTCCTAAAATTGCTTACTTCCGGCAGGGCTCTTGTAGACACCTTTCTCTATAATTCCCTTCAATAAGCTATTTTCTTGCTCAAGTGTAACTTGGCTAAGAGAATCATTAGTGGAATCAAGAGAGCTACTAGAAGCAAAAATATTAGATTTAGCATTGTTATTGTTACTACTAGAAGAAGAAGAATCTTTCTTGCTCTTATTGCTAGATTTTACTTGTGGCATATAAGTAGACAAGAGTAAACGCTTGGCAATGTAAGAAGAACTTTTCTTTCGAAGATCATCATTGATTGCCTTTAAGAACCCGTGCTCTTGCTCTAAATTGAGATTCTCATGAGTATTTAAAAGTTCTCGATGATCCTCTAGAGTAGTTTCATGAGCTAACGTAAGAGTGTTTAGTTCTTTAGTTAGATGCTCAATCTGCTTCTTATCATTGTCATTCGTTTCATCTTGATTAGCATGATTAATAGCAATTTCATCATAGTTTTCATCACTAGTGTTGTCAACAAGTAAATCATCATCACCTAGCAAATCATCTTCATCACTCTTGAAATCAACATACTCGGGGTGTGATGCCTTAGGGCCTTTAGCCATGAAGCATCTCCAATTCCTTCATTTGATGAATCAAATATGTCGTAGGAGTTGGTTGACACAAGTGCAAGACCGGAAATACCTTCATCTTGAGTATATTCGGAGTCGGAGTGATAACTTCTCTCAGAGTGGTTGTTGGAGTCGGAACCGGAAACCCATTCACCAACGTGAGCTTGATGTCTTCGTCTTGTGTAGCTCTTTGATGACTTGTCCTTCCTTTCTGAATCCTTGCTTCTCCATGAGCATCTTCGTTCATAACGATCATCTCTACTCTTTCTCTTGTAGGGAGTCGTACACTCATTGGAGTAGTGTCCGGGTCTTCCACAATTGTAGCAATTACGATCACGACTAGAAGATCTTTTGTCATTGTAGGACCTTGACCTGGAACTTCTCTCTTTGCTTATACTCTTGTCGAATTTGTTGAACTTCTTCACAATTAAGCTCAATTCTTCATTTAAGACTTGTTTCTCACTTGATGTTGTGGGAGCATCACATGAAGCTTTGTAAGCACCACTAGACTTGTTGTGGAGCTCTTCCTTATCCTTAAGTGACATCTCATGAGCAACAATTCTACCAATGACTTCTGTTGGCTTGAGATCTTTGTAATTGGGCATCATTTGGATCAAAGTGCACACGGTGTCATATTCTCCATTAAAGGCTCTTAGGATCTTCTTGATGATGAATTTGTCGGTCATCTCTTTGCTTCCTAAGCCGACAATATCATTTGTGATGAGAGCAAGCCTAGAGTACATTTCAGCGACTCCTTCACCATCCTTCATTTTGAACTTGTCAAGTTGACTTTGGAGAACATCCAACTTGGATTCCTTGATGGACTCGGTACCTTCGTGCATATCAACCAAAGTATCCCAAATTTCGTTTGCATTCTTAGGTGGCTGATTTTGTTGAATTCTTCAAGGCACAATCCGTTGAAGAGGATATCGCAAGCTTGAGCATTGTATTGCAACATCTTCAATTCTTTTGTTGTTGCTTCATGATTCGGTTCTATTCCATCCTCGAAGTACTCACCTTGCAAGCCAATACGCACAATAGCCCAAACGACGGGGTTATGAACAAGAATATGCATTTTTCATCTTATGTTTCCAACTAGCAAAATTAGTACCATCAAAGTAAGGACCTCTACGGTGGTAATTTCCCTCGCTAGACGCCATACTCTCCTAGGTTGTGAAACCAAGGCTATGATCACCAATGTTATGGAAATCAAGGAAACTGGAGAAGAAAGGTCTAATACCACTTGTAGGATCGAAAGTAGGTCTAGAGGTGGGGGGGTGATTAGACTACTTGACCAAATAAAAATCTAACATTTTCCCAATTTAAGTGTTGGCATATTTTATCAACTAGTACAAGTCAAGCAATCAATCTACACATGCAATTCTAACAGTGTAGCAGCGGAAAGTAAAACATTGCATATGAAGGTAAAGGGAAGGGTTTGGAGAAGGCAAGCACAATGTAGACACGAATATTTTTGGTGTGGTTCCGATAGGTGGTGCTATCGTACATCCACGTTGATGAAGACTTCAACACACGAAGGGTAACGGCTTCGTGAGTCTGCGGAGGGATCCACCCATGAAGGGTCCATGAAGAAGTAACCTTGTCTATCCCACCCATGGTCATCGCCCATGAAGGACTTGCCTCACTCGGGTAGATCTTCACGAAGTAGGCGATCTCCTTGCCCTTACAAACTTCTTGGTTCAACTCCACATCTTGTCGGAGGCTCCCAAGCGACACCTAACCAATCTAGGAGACACCACTCTCCAAAAGGTAATAGACGGTGTGTTGATGATGAACTCCTTGCTCTTGTGCTTCAAATGATAGTCTCCCCAACACTCAAATCTCTCTCACAGATTTGGCAATGGTGGAAAGATGATTTGAGTGGAAAGCAACTTGGGGAAGGCTAGAGATCAAGATTCTAGTGGTAGGATTGGAATGTCTTGGCCTCAACACATGGGTAGGTGGTTCTCTCTCAGAAAATGAGTAGTGGAAGTGTAGGCACGTTCTGGTGGCTCTCTCTCAAATGGAGATGGGGGGAGGGGTATATATAGCCTCCACACAAAATCCAACCGTTACACACATTTGACCCAACTCGGTCAAACCAAATAGAAGAACTAGGTGAGACCGATTCAGTTCAAAATGTGAATGTTAGGAATCTCGGTGGGACTGACTGGAACAACTCGGTGGGACCGATGTGCTAGGGCTAGGGCAAATCCTCATCTCGGTGAGACCGATTGCTTGAACTCGGTGAGTGATACGTCTCCATCGTATCTACTTTTCCAAACCCTTTTCCCCTTGTTTGGACTCTAATTTGCATGATTTGAATGGAACTAACCCGGACTGATGTTGTTTTCAGCAGAATTGCCATGGTGTTATTTTTGTGCAGAAATAAAAGTGCTCAGAATGACCTGAAACTTCACGGAGATAACTTTTGGAATAAATAAAAAATATTGGCGAAATAATCAACCGAAGGGTGCCCACACCCTGGCCACAAGGGTGGGGGCGCGCCCTGTGTCCTTGTGGGCCCCCTGGACCTCCACCGACCTCAACTCCAACTCCATATATTCATGTTCAGGGAGAGAAAAATCAGAGAGAAGGATTCATCGCGTTTTATGATACAGAGGCGCCGCCAAGCCCTGTTCTTCCTCGGGGGGGGGGGGGCAGATTTGCAGTCCGTCCGGGGCTCCGGAGAGGGGAATCCATCGGCATTGTCATCATCAACCATCCTCCATCACCAATTTCATGATGCTCACCGCCGTGCATGAGTAATCCCATCGTAGGCTTGCTGGACGGTGATGGGTTGGATGAGATTTACCATGTAATCGAGTTAGTTTTGTTAGGTTTTGATCCCTAGTATCCATTATGTTCTAAGATTGAGGTTGCTATGACTTTGCTATGCTTAATGCTTGTCACTAGGACCCGAGTGCCATGATTTCAGATCTGAACCTATTATGTTTTCATGAATATTGTGTGTTCTTGATCCTATCTTGCAAGTTATAGTCACCTACTACGTGTTATGATCCGGCAACCCCGGAGTGACAATAGTCGGGATACTTCTCGGTGATGACCGTAGTTTGAGGAGTTCATGTATTCACTAAGTGATAATGCTTTGGTCCGGTACTCTATTAAAAGAATGTCTTAATATTCCTTAGTTTCCAATAGGACCCCGCTGCCACGGGAGGGTAGGACAAAAGATGTCATGCAAGTTCTTTTCCATAAGCACGTATGACTATATATGAAATAGATGCCTACATTATATTGATGAATTGGAGCTAGTTCTGTGTCACCCTATGTTATAACTGTTGCATGATGAATGCCATCCGACATAATTATCCATCATTGATCCATTGCCTATGAGCTCGTTTCATATTGATCTTTGCTAAATTACTTTTACGTTGCCACTGTTACGATTGCTAGAAAACTGCTACTGTTACTTTTGCCACTGTTACCGTTACTTCCATACTACTTTGCCACTAAATACTTTGCTGCAGATATTAAGTCATTCAGGTGTGGTTGAATTGACAACTCAGATGCTAATACTTGAGAATATTCTTTGGCTCCCCTTGTGTCGAATCAATAAATTTGGGTTGAATAATCTACCCTCGAAAACTGTTGCGATCCCCTATACTTGTGGGTTATCAAGACCTTTTTCTAGCGCCTTTGCCGAGGAGCATAGCTCTATTCTCTGAGTCACTTGGGATTTATATCTGTTGATCACTATGAGGAATTTGAAAGATCAAAGAACCAAGATTTTTCCCTCAACTACGAGGGGAGGTAAGGAACTGCCATCTAGCTCTGCACTTGATTCACCTTCTGTTTTGAGTAAACTTGCGACACCTACGACTGCTATAGATTCTGATATGTCGCATGTTATTGATGATGCCACTTCTGCTATGCATGATACTACTTCTCTGCTTGATAATACTATGCCACTAGGTGAATTTCTTGATGAACAACTTGCTAGGGTTAGAGAGAGTGAAATTACTGAAATTGATGATATTATTGAAACTGATGATTATGATTGTCCCCCTAGATATGAATTGTCGGTTGTACCTAAGGGTTATATTATGGATGAAGAAACCGCTAGAGACTTTTTTGCTTGCAATGATAGAGATGATCTTAAGAAACTGTTAGCTAAGTTGAAATAAAAGTCTTTGAATGCTAGAATGCAGTATGATCCTGCGTTTGCTAGTTCACCTATCTGTGTTACTAATAAGGATTATGAATTCTCTATCGATCCTGAGTTAATTACTTTGGTTGAATATGATCCTTTCTATGGTTATGAATCTGAAATTGTTGTGGCACATCTTACTAAATTGAATGATATAGCCACCTACTACCTCTTGAGCACTGCATTGGTTTTCCCTTGAAGAGGAAAGGGTGCAGCAAAGTAGCGTAAGTATTTCCCTCAGTTTTTTATAACCAAGGTATCAATCTAGTAGGAGGCTCCTCAAAAGTTCCACGCACCTACACAAACAAACAAGAACCTCGCAACCAACGCGATAAAGGGGTTGTCAATCCCTTCACGGTAACTTGCGAAAGTGAGATCTGATAGAGATAATAAGATAAGATAAATATTTTTGGTATTTTTATGATATGGATTGGAAAGTAAAAGATGCAAATAAAAGTAGATGAGAAACTTATATGATAAAAGATAGACCCGAGGGCCATAGGTTTCACTAGTGGCTTCTCTCAAGTTAGCATAAGTATTACGGTGGGCGAACAAATTAGTGTCGAGGAATTGATAGAAAAGTGCATAGTTATGAGAATACCTAGGCATGATCATGTATATAGGCATCAGGTCCGCAATAAGTAGATCGAAACGATTCTGCATCTACTACTATTACTCCACACATCGACCGACTCCTGCCTTCATCTAGAGTATTAAGTTCATGAAGAACAGAGTAACGCATTAAGAAAGATGACATGATGTAGAGGGATAAACTCATGCAATATGACATAAACCCCATCCTTTTATCCTCGATGGCAACAATACAATACGTGCCATGCTGCCCAGCTGTCACTTGGAAGGGACACCGCAAGATTGAACCCAAAGCTAAGCACTTCTCCCATTGCAAGAAAGATCAATCTAGTAGGCCAAACCAAACTGATAATTCGAAGAGACTTGCAAAGATAACCAATCATACATAAAAGAATTCAGAGGAGATTCAAATATTTCTCATAGATAAACTTGGTCATAAACCCACAATTCATCGGATCTCGACAATCACACCGCAAAAAGAGTTACATTGAATAGATCTCCAAGAAGATTGAGGAGAACTTTGTATTGAGATTCAAAGAGAGAGAAGAAGCCATCTAGCTAATAACTATGGACCCGAAGGTCTGTGGTAAACTACTCACAACTAATCGGAGAGGCCTTGGAGATGATGTAGAGGCCCTCCATGGTCGATTTCCCCTCCGGTGGAGCACCGACGAAGGCTCCAAGAAGGGATCTTGCGGATACAGAAGGTTGCGGCGGTGGAATTAGGTTTTCGTGGTGCTCCTGGATGTTTTCAGGGTACGGGAGTATATATAGGTGAAGGAAGTACATCGGGGGATCAACGAGGGGCCCACGAGGGTGGGGGGCGCGCCCACCCCATTAGGGCGCGCCGGGCACCCTCGTGGCCACCTCGTTTGCTGCTTGACGTCCACTCCAAGTCTCCTGGATTGCGTTTGTTCCAAAAAGATCGCTCCCAAAGGTTTCATTCTGTTTGGACTCCGTTTGATATTCCTTTTCTTCGAAACACTGAAATAGGCAAAAAAATAGCAATTCGGGCTGGGCCTCCGGTTAGTAGGTTAGTCCCAAAAATGATATAAAAGTGTAAAGTAAAGCCCATAAACATCCAAAATGGGTAATATAATAGCATGGAACAATAAAAAATTATAGATACATTGGAGACATATCAAGCATCCCCAAGCTTAATTCCTGCTCGTCCTCGAGTAGGTAAATGATAAAAACAATTTTTTTGATGTGGAATGCTGCCTAGCATAATTCTCAATGTAACTTTCTTTATTGTGGCATGAATGTTCAGATCCAAATGATTCAAAATAGAAGTTCATATTGGCATAAGAAATAGTAATACTTCAAGCATACTAACAAGGCAATCATGTCTTCTCAAAATAACATGGCATTAGAAGGTTTATCCCTACAAAATCATATAGGTTGTTCATGCTCCATTTTCGTCACACAAGAATGCTCTCATCTTGCAGACCCCCGATGACAATACAAGCAATTGTTTCATACTTTAGTAATCTCAAACTTCTCTCAACTGTCACGCGATACATGAGCGTGAGCCATGGATATAGCACTATGGATGGAATAGAATATGATGATGGAGGTTGTGTGGAGAAGACAAAAAAGAAGAAAGTCTCATATTAATGAGGCTAATCAACGGGCTATGGAGATGCCCATCAATTGATGTCAATATGAGGAGTAGGGATTGCCATGCAACGGATGCACTAGAGCTATAAATGTATGAAAGCTCAACGAAAGAAACTAGTGGGTGTGCATCCAACTTGCTTGCTCACGAAGACCTAGGGCATTTTGAGGAAGCCCATCATTGGAATATACAAGCCAAGTTCTATAATGATAAATTCCCACTAGTATATGAAAGTGACAACAAATGAGACTCTCTATATGAAGAACATGGTGCTACTTTGAAGCACAAGTGTGGAAAAAGATAGTAACATTGTCCCCCTTTTTATTTACCTTTTTTTTCTTTTTTCTTTTTTTCTTTGGCCTTTCTTTTTTTTCTTTGGCCTCTCTATTTTTTATAAGGGACAATGCTTTAATAATGATGATCTTCACACTTTTATTTATTTACAACTCATGAATTACAACTCAAAACTAGAACAAGATATGACTCTATATGAATGCCTCTGGTAGTGTACCGAGATGGGCAATGAATCAAGAGTGATATGTATGAAAAATTATGAAGGTGGCCTTGCCACAAATACGATGTGAACTACATAATAATGCAAGGCAATATGACAATGATGATGCGTGTCATGATGAACGGAACGCTGGAAAGTTGCCTGGCAATATATCTCGGAATGGATATGGAAATGCCATAATAGGTAGGTATGGTGGCTGTTTTGAGGAAGATATAAGGACGTTTATGTGTGATAGAGCGTATCGTATCACGGGGTTTGGATGCACCCGCGAAGTTTTCTCCAACTCTCACGGTGAGAAAGGGCAATGCACGGTACCGAAGAGGCTAACAATGATGGAAGGGTAAGAGTGCGTATAATCCATGGACTCACATTAGTCATAAAGAACTCATATACTTATTGCAAAAATCTACAAGTCATCAAAAACCAAGCACTACGCGCATGCTCCTAGGGGGTTAGATTGGTAAGAAAAGACCATCGCTCGTCCCCGATCGCCACTCATAAGGATGACAATCTAAGAACACCTTATGTTTCAAATTTGTTACAGAACGGTTACCATAAGTGCATGCTACGGGACTTGCCAACTTCAACACAAGTATTCTTTAAATTCACAATTACCCAACTAGCATGACTCTAATATCACCACCTCTATATCTCAAAACAATTATAAAGCATCAAATTGATCATAGCATCCAATTCACTTCGTATGATAGTTTTTATTATACCCAACTTGGATGTCCATCATTCTAGGACCAATTTTATAACCATAGAAAATACCATGCTGTTCTAAAAGACTCTGAAAATAATATAAGTGAAGCATGAGAGATCAACAATTTCTACAAAATAAAGCCACCGCCATGCTCTAAAAGATATAAGTGAAGTACTAGAGCAAAACTATCCAGCTCAAAAGATATAAGCGAAGCACACAGAGTATTCAATCATGTGGGTTTCTCCCAAAAGGCGTGTACAGCAAGGATGATTGCGGTAATCTAAAAATCAAAGACTAAGACGCTCCAAACAAAAAAATATCACGAGGCGAATAAAAATATAGCTCCAAGTAAAGTTACCGATAAACGAAGACGAAAGAGGGGATGCCTTCCGGGGCATCCCCAAGCTTAGGCTTTAGCTTATCCTTGAATATCTTGGGGTGCCATGGGCATCCCCAAGCTTAGGCTCTTGCCACTCCTTATTCCATAGTCCATCAAATCTTTACCCAAAACTTGCAAACTTCACTACATAAAACTCAACAGGAAATCTCATAAGCTCCGTTAGTGCAAGAAAGAAAAACCACCACATAAGGTACTGTAATTAACTCATTCTTTATTTATATTGGTGTTAAACCTACTGTATTCCAACTTCTCTATGGTTCATAGCCCCCGATACTAGCCATAGATGCATCAAAATAAGCAAACAACACACGAAAAACAAAATCTGTCAAAAACAGAACAGTCTGTAGCAATCTGTAACTTTCGAATACTTCTGGAACTCTAAAACTCATACCGAAATATGAAGTCCTGGGAAATTTGTCTATTGATCTACAGCAAAAAGAATCAACGCAAAATCACATTTCTGTGATTTACTAAAATTATTTTTGTGCGCGCAAAATTTTCTGCTTTTCAGCAGAATCAAATTAACTATCACCGTAGGTTATCCTATAGGTTCTACTTGGCACAAACACTAATTAAAACATAAAACCACATCTAAACAAAGGCTAGATGAAATATTTATTTCTAAACCGAAGCAAAAATTAAGAAACAAAAATAAAATTGGGTTGCCTCCCAATTAGCGCTATCGTTTAACGCCGCTAGCTAGTCATAAAAGCGAGAATAGATCTACGTAGTGCCATAATAATAAGATAGATCACGAAAACTAATTTCATATTCCCTACATTCAGCAACAAGTTTTCTTTGAGGCAAGCAAAACTAATCAAAAGGGCTAAATTTAATGGGACAGAAGTCCCCAAGATCAATCTCGGGAGGTATAGGTTCCTCCTTTGGCCCTTCACATTGCACAACCAATTCATCATTATAAGCATTCTTTTGGCAGAACTTGGTAAGTCTGTACTCAAGAGAATATCCTAGCTCACTATTTCGAATAGAAAAATCATTATTAAGTTTGGAAATTCTATTAACTAGAATATTGATGGGGACCTTTTTTCTAAGGTTTTCATTAAAAGCAACATAGTCCAAAGATTGAAAACGCATTATTTCCTCTTGATCAAAGAGGATTGCCTCTATGGGAGGACGAATAGCATCCACCCTATAGTGCGCAAAGATTTCTTTGGCCTCTTTTATTATAAATCTGAACTCATGTGCTAAAAAGATAGTAGCGGCATGCTTAACAGAAGAATCCTCAATATTAGAAAATTCTAGAAAAATCCTTTGTATGCAAGGGTGCATGTGCATAAATTGGCTTTCAAGTTGAATTATAAGCATGGCGATAGCATCCGCAAGACTACTAGTTCTATGAAGAATAGACCCACCCATAGAAGGTAAAGCATCGACACAACTAAAGAAATCTTGAATAACCCCTTTTCCAATAATATTACCACTACCGATTCAAATTTTTTTGTATCTAAGATAGGGGGTTCTTCAGCAGGAGCATCAAAATTTTCCATGTTATTATTATTGTCCACATAGACGATAATTTCCCCAATTTCAGACATAACGACAGAAAATGCGAGGAGCAAGTGAAAGAGGGAGGCGAAGGGAAAGACAGGGCGAATAAAACGGCAAGGATGAAGTGGGGGAGAGGAAAACGAGAGGCAAATGGCAAATAATGTAATGCGAGGGAGATGAGTTTGTGATGCGTACTTGGTATGTCTTGACTTGAGCGAAGACCTCCCCGGCAACGGCGCCAGAAATCCTTCTTGCTACCTCTTGAGCACTGCGTTGGTTTTCCCTTGAAGAGGAAAGGGTGATGCAACAAAGTAGCGTAAACATTTCCCTCAGTTTTTGAGAACCAAGGTATCAATCAAGTAGGAGGCTCCTCAAAAGTCCCACGCACCTACACAAACAAACAAGAACCTCGCAACCAACGCGATAAAGGGTTTGTCAATCCCTTCAGGTAACTTGCAAAAGTGAGATCTGATAGAAATAATAAGATAAGAAAAATATTTTTGGTATTTTTATGATATAGATTGGAAAGTAAAAGATGCAAATAAAAGTAGATGAGAAACTTATATGATAAAAGATAGACCCGGTGGCCATAGGTTCCATTGTGTCTTCTCCCAAGATAGCATAAGTATTATGGTGGGTGACAAATTACTGTCGAGCAATTGATAGAAAAGTGCATAGTTATGAGAATATCTAGGCATGATCATGTATATAGGCATCACGTCCGCAACAAGTAGATCGAAATGATTCTGCATCTACTACTATTACTCCACACATCGACCGACTCCTGCCTGCATCTAGAGTATTAAGTTCATGAAGAACAGAGTAACGCATTAAGAAAGATGACATGATGTAGAGGGATAAACTCATGCAATATGACATAAACCCCATCTTTTTATCCTCGATGGCAACAATACAATACGTGCCTTGCTGCCCCTGCTGTCACTGGGAAAGGACACCGCAAGATTGAACCCAAAGCTAAGCACTTATCCCATTGCAAGAAAGATCAATCTAGTAGGCCAAAGCAAACTGATAATTCGAAGAGACTTGCAATGATAACCAATCATACATAAAAGAATTCAGAGGAGATTCAAATATTTCTCATAGATAAACTTGATCATAAACCCACAATTCATTGGATCTCGACAAACACATCGCAAAAAGAGTTACATCGAATAGATCTCCAAGAAGATCGAGGAGAACTTTGTATTGAGATTCAAAGAGAGAGAAGAAGCCATCTAGCTAATAACTATGGACCCGAAGGTCTGTGGTAAACTACTCATAACTCATCGGAGAGGCCTTGGAGATGATATAGAGGCCCTCCGTGGTCGATTCCCCCTCCGGCGGAGCTCCGATGAAGGCTCCAAGAAGGGATCTCGCGGATACAGAAGGTTGCGGTGGTGGAATTAGGTTTTCGTGGTGCTCCTGGATGTTTTCAGGGTATGGGAGTATATATAGGTGAAGGAAGTACGTCGGTGGAGCAACGAGGGGCCCACGAGGGTGGGGGGCGTGCCCACCCCCTTAGGGCGTGCCGGGCACCCTCGTGGCCGCCTCATTTGCTGCTTGACATCCACTCCAAGTCTCCTGGATTGCGTTTGTTCCAAAAAGATTGCTCCCAAAGGTTTCATTCTCTTTGGACTCCGTTTGATATTCCTTTTCTTTGAAACACTAAAATAGGCAAAAAACATCAATTCGGGCTAGGCCTCCGGTTAGTAGGTTACTACCAAAAATGATATAAAAGTGTAAAGTAAAGCCCATAAACATCCAAAACGGGTAATATAATAGCATGGAACAATCAAAAATTATAGATACGTTGGAGACGTATCACCACCCTATTTGCTCATGAGGAGAAAATTGTTTCCTTTCTCACTAAAGGGTGATGCTAAGATATGGTTTAATTGTCTTGCTCCTGGTTGTGTGCATAGTCCCCAGGATATGATTTACTACTTCTCTGCAAAATATGTTCCTGCTCATAAGAAACAAGCTCCCTTAAGGGAAATATTTAACTTTGTGCAAATTGAAGAAGAGAGTCTCCCACAAGCTTGGGGGAGGTTTCTCTAGTTACTTAATGCTATGCCTGATCATCCTCTCAAGAAAAATGAAATACTTGCACTACTAGGGAAAGCCTAGCAGTAGCGTGGGATTAGGTGTATCAGTAGCGCGGGGAGCCGCGCTACTGATACGACTCTATAGCTAACATGTATCAGTAGCGTGTGATAACCCATGCTACTGCTATACATGGCTAGCAGCAACGGGCTTTTAGGCAACTCGCTACTGCTAATATTTGCAGCGCTTTAGTTCAGGGCGCGCTACTGGTAAGGGTGCGCTGCTGCTAACTCTACTCCCCTCACTACTGTTAGTTATATTAGTTTTTTTTTGCATATTTATTTTGTATATGAACAGGCTTTATAAAATAATCTTTAGCATCATACACATACAAATGTAATCATAGCATCAAATCATGTCATCATCATAATCATCATCCAACACAAAGTGGTCTCTCGTCATCATCTTGAAAATAGCGATACAAGTTCTTGCAACTACATCGTCATCCATCTAAACAATGATATACGCGAGAAGAGCTATCACTATGAGTGAGAGCGGAACTATGCAGTACATGAGTTCGTACCCCTCTCTCGCACTAGCCTGAACCTAAACTAACTACTGGCTGTCGCTCAGAAACCGGAAACCGGTACACCTGTGCCTGACACTTCGGCCACTCGTTGTATACTCCTGGCGTAGCACTTCTTCGCCATCGATGATCTATGCACCTGCATCATCACATGAGTCGATGATATGCAACATATATAGTTGAGCATAAGAAAGAGACAGACTTGGCAAAAATAAAAGCAACATATCATAAGCATAAATAACAAAGTTCATCGTACCCAAAGTGCCCTACCTAGAGTGATCTTCGCTAGTCGAGGAGGATGATTTAATTACATCACAAATAAAGTTTCGTCGTGCATAACTCAAAGTTTCATCATACATAAAGTATGGACTAAACAGACACATTTTCATATATCGACAATCACTCAAGTATGTCGTGCCATCCATCCAAGTCAGGGAGATAGTCCCCGAGCTTAGTGAAAGGCTTCAGGTCGAGATGCTGAGCTGCTACGTGTGTTCAGACGTCTTGCCGCGACATTTCCCCTTCCTTGTAGAACAACCCTGTTTTTTCGAGGACCTCCTTCATGATGATTTGGGAAAGTTCATGCTGGATGCGATAGAACTCAGCTCAAAGCCGATGATTGTTGATATCTCCTACGTTTCTTGCCCATTAAAGAATATGGGCATCCCCGACTATAGGTGACATGTGAAGGTTCTGCCGATCCCGTATGTAGTCTAGCATTTGTTGTATGACATAGAATCCATCATTAAGAGTATTACTCAGTTGCTAGATGCAGCAGAAGTCGGTCTTATGGCCGAAGGCGGCCCTGCCATTCCTAGTCTTCTTGATCTTGATCTCTCCACCCCGTACGCCGTAGAAAAAGATAGCACTGTCGAGAACAGACTTGATGTGGGTGTAATCCTTTTTGTTAATGTTCTTCGACGAGTCCAAGTAAAGAGCGTGGGAGTATCGGGGGTAAAGGATGATGAGGACGGCACGCCAGTTGCTGCGCAAATAAGTACACCTCAAATTAATTAGCCTCCATCGTGCAAATGAATGATTGAAATCGAAGGAAGGATATCCGCGCGGATGACTTACATGGGATGATAAGGCACGAGAATTGTCTCCTTTTCCTTATTGGCGGCCATGAAATTGATGAGGTAGTCCCTCGCGTATTCACGGTGCTCTGCACAGACTGCGAAGAAGCTCTCGTGCATGAAGTACGGGTGAACGACACCGATATAAGGTATCTGCTCAATCCCGGTGATTTAGTTCATGTACAAGGCATAAAGGCAATTAACGTAAAATCCAGCTTCTTCAAGTGAAACATGTCGAAGATGTAATCGAATCGAAGGAAGAACTTCTCCGCAGGGATTGTTTCGATGTACAAACTTTGCCCAACACGTTAACCACGTAGAGTGGGTATCCTGGATTTTTCGAGGCGGTTAGGCTTTTCTCTCCCTGCAGCACATCGTCATGAAGTCTCCTTAGATCGCCGTGTATGGCCTGTACCGATGCCTTAGGTAGGATTGGTTCACCGGTGATATATTATTTCGCCACACCGCAGACAAGTATACACTCTTGAACCCGAGGCTGCGGAGGCGGCTGGATCATAGCAACAACTTTATTGCTGCCTTTCCTTGCTCTCTTCCGATGCTTCTTTGGTGGAAGGTCGTCTACAGTATGTTCAAGCTCCGGAGGCGGCAATTCAGGCACCGACTCATGACGCTCAAACCCTGAGTACTCATACTACTGAGCCATCTATCCTCCGTCATCAGTGGCGCCAATATTGAGATATGGTTGAGTGTCATCGTTATCCTCATCCTCATCTATGGCAACATCATCAGCGACTAATGGAGCCTCTTCATCACCCAGTCCGCTATCACCCACCATGACAGGCGACGCTAATTGGGTAGGTGGGGTACTGATGTTCATACCTTGCGAAGGCTGCATGGTCGTGGGTGTGCTCCCGGCCGCCTCGAGACGAAGTAGACTCTTTGGCCACAACAGGACCCACGTTTTGCAATCGCCAAGCCATCGCGGGGTCTTGTTGTCATCTTCCCCTAGTACCAGAGGAACCAAATTCTCGTGGCCCGGTTTGACACTGGCCACAAAAACCTTGAAGACGTCTGGGGCGATCGGCCGGCTATGGAACAATTGTTCCTTTGGCTTCATTATCATCGCCTCCCCCATGTCCACCTTCTGGCCATTGATGTCGTACAATATGGTGCACGGGGTGTCGGCCTGCAAAGACAGGTCTACGATGTGAGACATCCGAAAGGCAACTGAAACATGAGATTATACATTTATTGAAGAGGGCCGGTGTGAAAGGTACCATGAGGGCGTCGAGCTCAGCCAAAGACAAAGCAGGTGCGGAGCCGGCGCTGGTGCAATGCTAGTCGAGCTGCTCCTGAAGAAGTCAGCAAGGGGAAAGTCCACTGCATCTTTTTCTGGATTTTGCTTGCTCCAACAGACGATAGCCGGAACCAAGACTGTCAGCTCCCGTTTTACGGTAGCTACCGCTATTGCGATTGTCTTAGCTGAATTCTTCTCAACCGCAATCTCAACCTTCTTGTCGATGCTTTCTTCAGTTAACCTCCATATTTCCTTTCTCTCCTCCGTGGCCTCACCGTAGTACTTCTTCCACGTGGCGCTGTCTCCAACACCATGCACGCATCCATACGACGACTGAGTGTCGACCAGAAGTTGTTTCAATATGTTCAATGCCTGGTTGAATGGGGTGTCCCACTTGGGCCTCGCTAACGCCTCAGACCGCGAGTCGCTTTCGGCCGCAATCCTGTGCTGCTCTCTCTGCAAAAGGAACAAGGATCGTTTACAAATATGATTAAACATGTAGTTGAGTTGATCAGAAACTAAAATTACCAGCAGTCTCATGAACACCGTTGTGACCGGGTCCGTCTTGAAAAACTTCTTGACTGGGTCCCAATGGTACCAGGCCCTGAGGACGTCATACTCCTGCGGGACGGTGAACTCTGTCGAGGGGTCTGGGATGCCCATACTTTCGCATTCTGCGTCCTCCTTGGCCCATATGGACCTCTTCCCCGCATAACCATGGCTTCCGAGGTGTTGGTGCCCCATGTTCCTCTCTTGAAGCCCCTTCATGTATTTTGACTTTTTTGGCATCTTCGGCATCAAGCCGGCTTGAATAGTCCAAACTGCTCTACCGTGATTGTCGGATTTTCCTTCACAATCTCGGAGTAGGGTTCCTTTTTGTCAATGGCGCTTTTCACCCTTCCTTTCCAGGTAGCCAACGCGTCGCTACACTTGGTCATGGCGCGTTTGTTTATCTGCTTCATTGCTGGGTGTTTCTGTGGATCTTTATATTGGATTTCATCCCGGCCCGGGAACAAGAATATCTGGCGCAGCAGGGTTAGGATGGACTGCTTCATATTTGGCCTCTTCTTTAGTTTCTCATCATTGATGGTGGCGCATGCCCGTACGATGCAGCCTATCTGATTGCCGCAGCAGGAGCGCGCTTCCACAGGCAGTTTTGGCTCAAAATTGCCGTCATCCAGCTCCATGACCACTAGTCTAGTAGTGAGGAGCTAGTTTGGGCGTCAACATCTCCTCTTCGATTTCGGTTCTAAGGCTTTGCCAGTCTCGGCGCCGGTCTCGATGCCGGTCTTGGTGCCGGTCTGGGTCTCAACGCTAGTCTCGGCGCCGGTCTCAATGTCGGTCTCGGATGAGACAGGTGGGCCCAACAATAATAACCATTGATCGTTGGCAAAGCTCAAATATTTGTGTGCCGCCAGGTAGGCATCGTCGCAATCACCAGAACCCTGTCCTTCATCGTTCCTAGCCTTGTTTCCTATGATTAAATCTAGTCAATTAATTCTAGACCTAATAAAATGAATAATGACATAAAAAGGCCTATGTTTTGCAGGAACGTTGAATCCTTCCCGGTGCAGCAAATCTCGGGCACTCGATATGTCCTAGTTTGTAGCACAAGTCATCCCGAAATTCACGAAAATTTTCGGCATGACCTTTGCTAAAAAGTGGAAAAATCGAGCACCTGAAATTTGCCGGAACAGAAATGAATCAACATTCCAGCAAAACATAGGCCACTCAGCTTCATTCCCTAGAAACAACAAAAGCCCACTTGGGCACAATCGAACCACTTCAATGAAAAGATATAACATGACCACTTCAATGAAAAGATATAATCAACAATAAAAGTCTAGGAAGGGATCATCTTTAAAATAAAACTTGCCTAAATTCTTTTCCTTGAAAAATAGTGGTCTTTTCAAAAATCAAAAACCTTTGCAAAATGACCTCACTAAACACTTCTCTGCCTAGGACAGAACCCAAATTATGTTGATCTAGCTATTCCTCTCTCTCTCTCTCGCACACACATTATTTTCTCTAACCCTTCTCTTTCTAGGACAGAACCCAATTAAATTGCAAAGGAACTCCATTTATCTAACCCTTCTGACCTAATGCTCTAAAATAAATTTTTGCTCTAACCTAGCCAACCTACTTAACCTAGCTTGTTAACCTAACGAACCTAATTAACCTAGCTATTTAACCTAGTTAGTTAACCTAGCTAGTTAACCTAGTTTACCTAGATAATTAACCTAATTAAACTAGTTAACCTAGCTAGTTCTCTGTCAAAGCCCTAAATATTTTTTTTCACTAACCTAGAAAATTAACCTAATTAAACTAGTTAACCTAACTAGTTCTCTATCAAAGCCCTAACTAAATTTTTGCACTAACCTAGATAATTAACCTAATTAAACTAGTTAACCTAACTAGTTCTCTGTCAAAGCCCTAACTACATTTTTGCACTAACCTAGATAACTAACCTAATTAAACTAGTTAACCTAGCTAGCTAGTTCTCTGTCTAGTGTTTCTGCTATGCATGAGAGAGAGAGGAGGGGTGGGGGCTTACAGAGGATGGCTCCGGTGGTGGCGAGGGAGGCAGGGGCATCTCCGGTGACGCCGAGGGAGGCAGTTGTGGTGGGGGAGGCAGCGGCGTCGAGGGTGGCTCCCGTGGCGCTGAGGGTGGCTCCGGTGGCGTTGGGGGCGGCTCCGGTGGCGTCGATGACGCGCGGCTCTGGTGGCTTCAGGGGCGTCGACGTCGGCAGGAGACGACGGCAAAGTGGGGGACGGCGAATTGGGGAGACAACGGCGAAGTGGGGTGAGGGATTTGGGGGAGAAGTGGTGGCCGGGGGAAACCATTTTTGGGTTAAGTCAAACTTAGTGGTAGCGCGTTTTGCAAAACGCGCTATAGCTAAGATAGATATAATGGTTTTTACTAAACGCGTTACTGCTATAGCTATGTATTTTCCTTTTATTTTCTTATTTCCTTTTCTGTTTCTATAGCGGGAATCTAGGAAACGCACTGCTGCTATATTATCTATAGCGCCTCTTATGAACAGACGCTACTGCTATGCCTTTCTCCTTTTGCCCCCTTTTCATTTATTTTTCTTTACGTTTCATTTTTCCTTTCTCCTATTTCTATTTCTTTCATTTTCATTTACTTTTCTATTTGTTTTTTATTTTATTTTATTTTCATTAGCAGTAGCGCTTCTCATAGTAAACGCGTTGCTACATAGATCCTAGCGGTAGCGCGGTTTCTACAAGACCACTACTACTATGTGTAGCCTATCCGCTTAGTAATGGGAATATTAGTAGTAGCGCTTTTACAGGAGCACGTGCTACTGCTAAATGTTTATCTGTAGCGCTCCTGTCCCGAACGCGCTACTGCTATGTAGCACTAGCGCCCTTTTTTAATGCGCGCTACTGCTAAAGTTCTGTGTATAAGGTTTTCCCTAGTAGTGTTGATATCTTCTATAACGGACTAACCGATGCTTCCGGAGACCACCTAGATAGTTGTGCTGGTTGTGTTTTCAGGGAAAGAACTGTTGAGCAAGCTGAATTGCTATTGAATAATATATTGAGTAATGATAATGATTGGACACTTCCTGAACCAACTCCTCAGCCAACTCTGAAGAAAAGAGGTATTCTATTTCTCAGTCCTGAAGATATGCAAGAGGCAAAGAAATCTATGAAAGAAAAAGGTATTAAAGCTGAAGATGTTTAGAATTTACCGCCTATTTAAGAAATACATGGTCTTGATAACCCGACACAGGTAGTAGAGGTAATTTCTCTCTATAGATTTGATGAAGGTGATATCCCTCATAATAAGTCTGCTAGTCAGTGCTTGGATGAGTTTGATAACTTTACTGTTAAACAAGAAAATTTCAATGCTTATTTTAGTAGACAATTGAAATGTAATGCTTATATGGTTGAACAATTAAGTGATTATATGTCTAGAGTTAAAATGAGCTTAAGCTTATTAGTAAACATGCTTCCATGGTTACAACTGAAGTGGAACAAGTACTTAAGGCACAAGATGATTTGCTCAATGAGTTAAATAATAAGAACAATGATAATGTTGTTGGGGTTATGACTAGAGGTGGTAAAATGGCCCAGGAACCTTTGTATCCCGAGGGCCATCCTAAGAGAGTTGAGCAAGATTCTGAGAGAATTAATACTAATGCACCTAGTACTACTAATAAAAAGGTAAAGAACACTCATAGGACTTTGCATGATAGTGAACCTGCTATAGACACACCTGAGAATCCCAATGACATTTCTAATTCTGATGCCGAGACACAATCTGGTGATGAACATGAACCTAGTGATAATTTTAATGATGATGTTCCTGTTGATGCTCAACCTAGTAATGATAATGATGTAGAGATTAAACCTGCTGTTGATCTTGATAACCCACAATCAAGGAATCAACTTATGATAAGAAAGACTTCGTTGCCAGGAAGCACGGTAAAGAAAGAGAACTATGGGTTCAGAAACCCATGCCTTTCCTCCTAAGCTATCCAAGAAAAAGGATGGTGAGGATTTTGAGCGCTTTGCTGAAATGATTAGACCTATCTTTTTGCTTATGTGTTTGACTGATATGCTTAAAATGCCTCCTTATGCCAAGTATATGAAACATATTGTTACTAATAAAAGAAAGATACCAAAAGCTGAAATTTCCACCATGCTTGCTAATTATACTTTTAAGGGTGGAATACCAAAGAAACTAGGAGATCCAAGGGTACCAACTATACCATGCTCCATTAAAAGAAAGTATGTTAAAACTGCTTTATGTGATCTTGGAGCCGGTGTTAGTGTTATGCCTTTTTCTTTATATCGTAGAATTGAATTGAACAAGTTGACACCTACTGAAATCTCTTTGCAAATGGCTGATAAATCAATGCTATACGCATCGGTATTTGTGAGGATGTGCCTATTGTGGTTACAAGTTACTATCTTAATGGACTTTGTTATTCTTGATATTCCCGAGGACGACAGTATGTCGATCGTCCTTGGTAGATCCTTTTTGAATACTGCAGGGGCTGTTATTGATTGCAACAAAGGCAATGTCACTTTTCATGTTAATGGTAATGAGCAACGGTACACTTCCCGAAGAAACAACCTCAAGTTCATAGTATCAATACTATTGGAAAATTTCAACTATTACTATTGGAGGTTTTGAATTCCCTCTTCCTACTATAAAAAAGAAATATGATATTCTTATTGTTGGGAACATGCATATCCCCGTTGAGGTAACCTAGTGTTATTTGAAAATTCTCCGATTTCATGTCATTCAGAAGAAGTTTGTTAATAAGACTTGATCAACCTTGTTAATGGATTCCTTTTGATGAGCATGAGATGGATGAATTTAGAAGGCACAACTTTCTGTACCCTCCTTTTACTTTCTGTTATTTAGATTAAAAGAGAAAATAGTATTTTCTATCTGCTTTCTGATTTATACATGCAATAAAAAATACCCAAAAAATGAAAGTTCTCCAAATACCCTAAAAATTTAGTATGATTTTTATGGAATATTTGAGAATTTCTGGCACTGAGAACACACCAAGGGGATGCACCAGTGAGCCACAAGGACGGAGGGCGCGCCCTTCCCCCTGGGCGCCCCCTATCTTGTGGGACCCATGTGGGTCTCCTCCACTTACTCTAGCACCCATCCACTTAATCTTCCTCTAGAAAATCATCCCGTAGCTCAAACCCGTGTTCTTGCTCATTTTGCTACCATTTTTTATCTCCTTGCTTAAAGCTCCACTCACAAAACTGCTTTGGGGGATTGTTCTTTGGTATGTGTCTCCTCCAATGGTCCAATTAGTTTTTGTTCTAGTGCTTTATTTATTGCAATTTCTTGCTGCTATGGTAACCCTGTACTTGAGCTTGCATGTCAAATTTATATGGTCCAAAGTAGTTTTGATGCATGATATAGCCTCTAGGCACTTGTGGGAATTTTGTTGAGTTTGGTTCACTTTTATTTTGAGTCACTAAAAATTTCAGAAATTTTCAGAGGAAGAAAATGTTGAGAAGATTGTTGAGAGGCTCCTCGAGCCGAGGTTCGAAGGAACAAGAAAATGAAGAAAAAGAAAAGCCCAAGTTCAACCTTCCTCGCACCGCGGAGGTTCGGCCGTGTGAATGGCCAAGTGATGCATTCTTGAAGGCAGCTGGAATTTATGAGGATTTCTAATACTTGGCTGAGAATGCAGGCATCACCGGCTTCCTCCATGACCAGTGTGATCAGTATCTCCTACTCACTAATAGTTTCGTGCACAATTTTCATTTTCATGCTAGGAGATCACCACATGCGGTAGAGTTTTATTTATATGATGAGCACAAAGAGATGACGCTTTATGATTTTTGTGAGGTTTGCAAATTACCCTTTGAGGAATCGTCGAGGAACCATGCCCTAGTGATGTGGAAGATTTTATTAAAGATATTACTGTAGGGGAAAGTAGAAAAGTGTCGGAGGCTAGAGCATCTAGTATACATTTTCGTGTCCTGCACTACTACTCCTTATTTGCTAGTAGATGTTTAATTGGTCGCGGGGATAGTGGAAATCTCAGTGCTCCTGACCTTGCCATTTTGCGCCATGCTTTACTTCGTGATAGAACTTTCAGTTTGGGCGCTATGGTTGCTAAATGGTTGAGCTTAAACCGTACAAAGGGCCCCGTTTTTGGAGGTATTTTCGCCTCTCGCCTTGCTAAACGCTTTGAGATACCCATTAGGCACTATGAAAAAGAAGAGAAGTTGCTACCCACTATTTACTTAGATTATGAAATCATGGTAGCACATAAGTTTATTCGTTATGATATGGAAAAGAGGCTCATTTATAACCTGTTATTTAGCAAGGATACTTTTCAAATTATTACCTTGCCTGCACCTACTTTGTTCGATATTCATTTAGGCAGGTACTTCGTTCTGCCCGTGGACATTCACGCATACTGGGAGGGGACACGATCCCTAGATCCTGAGCCGGAGCATCACCTGATCCTTACCAGGACTCGGTTTATCAGTGGGAGCCGCAGGAGCTTGCCAACCAGTGGAACCCCCAGGATCCTCCTCAATACGCCGGAGAGGGCTACTTTGATCCATGGGCTTAGACCAACTTAGGACAATAGCCTAAGCTTGGGGGAGTACGTATTTCTCACCGACATTACATTCATGTTCACACACTCATCCTAGTTGTCGGTGTTCATACTTTTTCATTATATTATCCATGCTATTTTATTTTCTTTTGCTTGCTTTCTTCTTGTGTGTTTGAAAAACTTTGAGACCCCCCCAAATAGTAGTAGTTTACTTTACTTTCCATGTCTTTGTAGTAGTACTATTAAAGAAAACTCAAAAAGATTTCTCGTTCTTCTTTTGCTTGTTGGGAGCTTTCCCTTGTAAATAGTTTTTCTCGTTCTTGTTTTACTTCCTTCAGAAAAAAAACTCCAAAAACATTTCAGTGTGTTTCTTTGAAATTATTTTCTTTACTTTGGGGGTCGAGAGGAGAAGACCACGATGAAAATGATGAGTGGCTCTCATATCCATTATTGTTAATCTAACAAAGAGCCCATATTACCTTGTCTTCTCCTTTGAATAAATGTTTGCAGATTCCAGCTTAGTCCAATGCACATGCACTATTATTATTATCCACACCGTTTGGTCGTGCAAGTGAAAGGCAATAATGACAATATTTGATGAAATGATTGAGATGAGGAAAAGCTGGTATGAACTTGACCTATCTTGTTTTGTAAGTATGATTAGTTCATCGTTCCTGATTCAGCCTATTATGAATGAAACATGTTTGCAATGACAACTAGAGATTATAGTTACTCATGCCATGCTTTATTAGCTAGGAGTTTATAATGGTTTACCTTACATGCCAACATGCTATTGAAATGGTTGTAATGTAGTATGATAGGATGGTATCCTCCTTTGAATGATTCAAGTGACTTGACTTGGCACATGGTCACACATGTAGTTGAAACAAAATCAACATAGCCTCCACGATATTTATGATCATGGTGATTTATATCCTACTCATGCTTGCACACAATATTGGTTAATCTCAAGGCATGTTTAAGATTGTTGTCGCTCTCTAGTTGGTCGCTTCCCAATCTCTTTCTAGCCTTCACTTGTACTAAGCGGGAATACTGCTTGTGCATCCACTTCCATAAACCCCAAAGTTGTTCCATATGAGTCCACCATACCTACCTATATGCGGTATTTACCTGCCATTCCAAGTAAATTTGCATGTGCCAAACTCTAAACCTTTAAATGAAGTTCTGTTTTGTATGCCCGAATCGGTTGTAGCGACTAGGGGCTGTCAGTATCTTCCACGCTAGGTGGGTTATTCTCATGATGAGTGGACTCCGCTCATCATTCACGAGAAAATGGCTGGTAATCAGGATGCCCAGTCCCATGCTCAAATCAAATCAAAATAATTGCAAACAAAACTCCCCCAAGATTGTTGTTAGTTGGACGGTACCCATTGTTTTGGACAAGCCATGGAGTGTGCTTGTTGGTGATGGGGGAGTATAAACTTTACCATTCTATTTGGGAACCGCCTATAATGTATGTAGCATGGAAGATACCGAGATCTCTTGGTTGTTATGTTGACAATGAAAGCATATCGCTCAAAATATTATTTATCTCTGTTTCAAAAACTCGAGCTCTGGCACCTCTGCAAATCACTACTTACCTCTGCGAAGGGCCTATGTATTTACTTTTATGCTGAGTCATCATCCTCTTATAAAAAGCACCAGTTAGAGAGCACCACTTTCATTTGTATGCATTGTTATTGATTGATATTGAGTATGACTACGACTGGATCTCTTTCACCATGATTTACAATGTCTAGTCAGTCCTTGATCTTCAGGGGTGCTCTGCATTTATGATTTGCGGTCTCGGAAAGGGCTAGAGAGATACTATCTCGTTATATCATATCATGATTGTTTTGAGAAAGTGTTGTCATCCGAGATTTATTATTATTGCTCGCTAGTTGATTATGCCATTGATATGAGTAAATGTGAGACCTAAATGTTATTGTGAATATGGTTAGTTCATAATCTTTGCTGAAAATTTGAATGCTGGCTTTACATATTTGCAAAAACAATATCAAACAGAGTTTGTAAAAGTTTTTCTTTATCACTTTCAGTTTATCAACTGAATTTCTTGAGGACAAGCAATGGGTTAAGCTTGGGGGCGTTGATACGTCTGCATCACATCTACTTTTCCAAACTGTTTTGCCCTTGTTTTGGACTCTAATTTGCATAATTTGAATGGAACTAACTTGGACTGACGTTGTTTTCACCAGAATTGCCATGGTGTTATTTTTGCCCAGAAATAAAAGTTCTCGGGGTGACCTAAAACTTCACGGAGATAACTTTTGGAATAAATAAAAAATATTGGCGAAAGAATCAACCGAAGGGGGCCCACACGCTGGCCACAAGGGTGGGGGGCGCGCCCTTGTGGCCCCCCTGGACCTCCCGTCGGTGTCAAAACTGGCAGATCTCGGGTAGGGGGCCCAAGCTGTGCGTCTGAGGATCAATGGTAACAATGGACAAAGGGACACAATGTTTACTCAGGTTCGGGCCCTCTTAAAGGAGGTAAAACCCTACATCATGCTTGATTATATTCGATGAGTATATGGGGTTACAAGAGTTGATCCACCTCGAGATCGTAATGGCTAAACCCTAGCTTGTCTAGCCTATGAGTATTATTGTCCCCCCTGTGGACCAAACCCTCCAGTTTATATAGACACCGGAGGGGCCTAGGGTTGTACAGAGTCGGTTTACAGGGAAAGGAAATAGCATATCCGGACACTAATATTTCCGTTCACGCATATAGCAGTCCTATCCGGACACGGGAGGTGGTCTTCTTACTTTATCTTCATGGCCCATCAGTCCAGCCCATATCGAATAGATCGGATGCCCGAGGACCCCTTAGTCCAGGACTCCCTCAGTAGCCCCTGAACTAGTCTTCAATGACGACATATTCTGCACACGGATTGTCTTCAGCATTGCGAGGCGGGTTCCTCTCCTTGAATACCATAAGTCAGCTTCCCTTATAAAAGAGTTGTATCCGACTCTGTATAACTAACACAACCCTTAGCCATGAAGGCAAGACATAAAAACCAAAATAGTGTCTTTACTGACAACTTTTTCTCGCAAAGCGTCACACTTGACCCTTCAGTATTTTGAATCGTTTTCACACTCCCCGTTTCATGTTTCGAGGTCGAGCCCTGATACGTCTCCAATGTATCTATAATTTTTTATTGTTCCATGCTATTATATTATCCATCTTGGATGTTTTATATGCATTTATATGCTATTGTATATGATTTTTGGGACTAACTTATTAACCCAGAGCCCAGTACCAGTTTCTGTTTTTCCTTGTTTTTGAGTTTTACAGAAAAGGAATACCAAACGGAGTCCAATTGACCTGCAAATTTATGGAGATTTTTTATGGACCAGAAGAAGCCCCCGAAGCAAAAGAGTTGGGCCAGAAGAGTCCCGAGTCATCCACGAGGGTGGGGGGCGCGCCCAACCCCCTGGTAGCATGCCCCTACCTCATGGCTGACTTGGAGACCCCCCTGACGTGAAACCAACGCCAAAAATTCCTATAAATACGGAAACCCCCAAAAAGAAACCTAGATCGGGTGTTCCGCCGCCAGAAGCCTCTTTAGCCACCAAAAATCAATCGGGACCCTATTTCGGCACCCTGCCGGAGGGGGGATCCATCATCGGTGGCCATCTTCATCATACCGGTGCTCTCCATGACGAGGAGGGAGTAGTTCACCCTCAGGGCTGAGGGAATGTACCAGTAGCTATGTGTTTGATCTCTCTCTCTCTCTCATGTTCTTGATATGGCACGATCTTGATGTACCGCGATCTTTGCTATTATAGTTGGATCTTATGATGTTTCTCCCCCTCTACCTTCTTGTAATGGATTGAGTTTTCCCTTTGAATTTATCTTATCGAATTGAGTCTTTAAGGATTTGAGAACACTTGATGTATGTCTAACATGGAATACCCGTGGTGACAATGGGGTATTCTACTGATTCACTTGATGTATGTTTTGGTGATCAACTTGCGGGTTCCGTGACCTTGGGAATCTATGCATAGGGGTTGGCACACGTTTTCTTCTTGTCTCTCCGGTAGAAACTTTGGGGCACTCTATGAAGTACTTTGTGTTGGTTGGAATAGATGAATCTGAGATTGTGTGATGCATATCATATAATCATACCCGCAGATACTTGAGGTGTCATTGGAGTATCTAGGTGACATTAGGGTTTTGGTTGATGTGTGTATTAAGGTTTTATTTTACTACGAACTGTAGGGCTGTTTGTGACACTTATAGGAATAGCCCAATGGATTGATCGGACAAAATAACTTTGAGGTGGTTTCGTACCCTACAATAATCTCTTCGTTTGTTCTCCGCTATTAGTGTCTTTGGAGTGACTCTTCGTTGCACGTTTAGGGATTGTTATATGATCTAATTATGTTATCATTGTTGAGAGAACTTGCACTAGTAAAAGTATGAACCCTAGGCCTTGTTTCGAAGCATTACAATACCGTTTGTGCTCACTTTTATCATTAGTTACCATGCTGTTTTTGTATTTTCAGATTACAAAAACCTATATCTACCATCCATATTACACTTGTATCACCATCTCTTCACCAAAGTAGTGCACCTATACAATTTACCATTGTATTGGGTGTGTTGGGGACACAAGAGACTCTTTGTTATTTGGTTGCAGGGTTGTTTGAGAGAGACCATCTTCATCCTACGCCTCCCACGGATTGATAAAACCTTAGGTCATCCACTTGAGGGAAATTTGCTACTATCCTACAAACAGCCACACTTGGAGGCCCAACAACGTCTACAAGAAGAAGGTTGTGTGGTAGACATCAAGCCCCTCTTGGCCCGTCTTGTCAAAACAGAGATCGTGCCCACTTATTACAAAATTCTCATCAATGGGATTTGGGCAACCCAACCGCTCCTGGTGCACACTCTCATTGGGAATAGGTGAGTTTTAAGGCCTAAGTGGGGGGACGGTTGACATTTTCACCGCCTATAAGAGGGCAAAGATTCCTCCTTTCTTCACCACGCCTTCTTCCAGCCTCTGACTTCCAATCTCCCAAGCTCCAGCGCCCAAAAAGCTCCCATCTTCCTCACTGCGAGCACCTTCTCCAACCATGGCCGGGTCAGGCTCCAAGGGCAAGTGGGAGGCCTCCTCCATCACTAAGAAGGACGTGAAGGTACTCTGGAGCGCGGGGTACCTGTCCGCAAACATTGCGCACAGGCTTCCCGACAAGGACCAAGTCATCCCCACTCTGCCGCCCAGTGAAAGTGTTGTCTTCCTCCCCCATTTCCTTAGGGGGCTAGGGTTTCCCCTCCACCCCTTCGTCCAGGGCCTCATGTTCTACTATGGGCTAGGTTTCCATGATCTAGGTTCGAATTCTTTCCTCCACATATCGGCGTTCATCGTCGTGTGTGAGGCTCTGCTCTGCATCCCACCACACTTCGGCCTGTGGCTTAAAGTATTCAATTTGAAGCCGAAGGTGGTCGATGGACAGCATGAGGACTGCGGCGGGGCCATGGTAAGAAAGGTTCCCAACGCCACATGGCCCAAAGGGGCCTTGATTGAGACCGTCAAGATTTGGCAGCAGGAGTGGATCTACATCACCGAACCCCGCCGCGCCAACTGGGTTGCAATTCCGGAGTTCAGATCCGGACCCCCTACAAGGCTCACCTCGTGGATTGCGAAGGGCCTTGATTGGGGGTCCCAGATAGAGGTGAAAATGCTGCAGAAGCGCATCACTAACGTGCTGGCACAAACATCGGTCTCACCAACGTGGTGCAGATCATGCTGTTCTGCCGCATCCTCCCGTGCCAACGCCGGGCCTCCCCCATGTGGGAGTTCAATCCAGAGGAGCCGTGGACCTTGAAGAGCTTCTTCGGCACTACGCACGGGGAGATATGGAAGCTGCTCTTTGAGGCCCAGAAGAGCTGGGCCATGAAGACCGAGGACATTGGGCTCGACATCGAAAATCCGGCCTCAGAGGTAATTATTAGCTTTTTCGAAGACCTATTCGGTCAATACTTCAATTAATAGAAATCTTATCAGCTCCCTTCCTTACAGGGCTAGACAGTAAAGGCGGAGCGGATCGACAGTCCGGCTCCACTACCAAAGGGCCCAGCCACTCCCCAGCTGACGGAGATGCTGGTCCTGGCACCCTATCAAGCGCCGGAGAAGAAGGGCAAGGAGCCCAACGGCGGCCCCCACCGCAGAGGCCCTTCAGACGCCATGTCCGAAGAGACCGAAATCATCTCCTCTCATGAGGTAGACCAGGAAGAGGAGGAGGAGGTGGTGGTGGTGGTGGAAAGCGATCCCCCCGCAAGGGGAGGAAGAAGAAGAGGACGACCTCTGAAGACCCGGAGGTGGTGGCGCCGAAGAGGGGGAAGATAACCCTTTTAGATAGTTCGGACTCAGAGTCTGAATACATCCCCAAGAGACCTCCCAGGGTGAAGCCCCTGGCCGAATCGTAAGTAACCGAAATCTTACTGTTCGGTTTCCGCTTACGTACCTCTATTATGTAAGTTATATTATTATTTACTTTTGAGGCCTCCCCGTGAGATTCCGAACACCCCCTCCTCAGAGGGGAACTCCCTACAGCCTGAGCAGGAGGAGAGCGATGCGCCGTCACGAGCCCCCTTGCCTACTGCCATGGAGGACACCGAGGTGTTGTCCCGAAGGACTTTTCCCGAGAAGGCGCCTGAGGTTGACACCTTGGTCACCGAAGACCTGGGGGAGGCGACCCCCATGACAACCAACAATGTGGAGCCCCATCAGTCCGGGCCCCCGTCGCACACCTTTCCGGGGGCCAATGTGGCTCCGAGAAGGGATGTGTAGCCCCCTTCGAGAGAGGGGATAGGAGCATCAGCTCCATTAGCAGCCTCTGATACGTCTCCAATGTATCTATAATTTTTGATTGTTCCATGCTATTATATTACCTGTTTTGGATGTTTAATGGGCTTTACTATACACTTCTATATTATTTTTGTGACTAACCTATTAACCGGAGGCCCTACCCAAATTGCTGTTTTTTTGCCTATTTTAGTGTTTCGCAGAAAAGGAATATCAAACGGAGTCCAAATGGAATGAAACCTTCGGGAGAGTTATTTTTGGAACAAACGCAATCCAGGACACTTGGTGTAGACATCAGGGAAGCAACGAGGTGGCCACGAGGGTCCAGGGTGCGCCTCCCACCCTTGTGGGCCCCTCGTGGCTCCCCTGACCGACTTCTTTCACCTATATATATATCCATATACCCCGAAAACATCCAGAACCACCATAGATCGGGAGTTCCACCACCGCAAGCCTCTGTAGCCACCCAAAACCAATCGGGACCCGGTTTTGGCACCCTGTTGGAGGAGGGATCCCTCACTGGTGGCTATCTTCATCATCCCGGGGCTCTCCATGACGAGGAGGGAGTAGTTCACCCTCAGGGCTGAGGGTATGTACCAGTAGCTATGTGTTTGATCTCTATCTCTATCTCTCTCTCTCTCTCTCTCTCGTGTTCTTGATTTGGCACGATCTTGATGTAGCACGAGCTTTGCTATTATAGTTGGATCTTATGATGTTTCTCCTCCTCTACTCTCTTGTAATGGATTGAGTTTTCCCTTTGAAGTTATCTTATCGGATCGAGTCTTTAAGGATTTGAGAACACTTGATGTATGTCTTGCATGTGCTTATCTATGGTGATAATGGGATATTCACGTGATCTACTTGATGTATGTTTTGGTGATCAACTTGCGGGTTCCGTAACATTGTGAACTTATGCATAGGGGTTGGCACACGTTTTCGTCTTGACTCTCCGGTAGAAACTTTGGGGCACTCTTTGAAGTTCTTTGTGTTGGTTGAATAGATGAATCTGAGATTGTGTGATGCATATCATATAATCATACGCACAGATACTTGAGGTGATATTGGAGTATCTAGGTGACATTAGGGTTTTGGTTGATTTGTGTCTTAAGGTGTTATTCTAGTAGGAACTCTATGATAGATCAAATGGAAAGAATAGCTTCGTGTTATTTTACTACGGACTCTTGAATAGATCGATCGGAAATAATAACTTTGAGGTGGTTTCATACCCTACCATAATCTCTTCGTTTGTTCTCTGCTATTAGTGACTTTGGAGTGACTCTTTGTTGCATGTTGAGGGATAGTTATATGATCCAATTATGTTATTATTGTTGAGAGAACTTTCACTAGTAAAAGTATGAACCCTAGGCCTTGTTTCCTAGCATTGCAATACCGTTTACGCTCACTTTTACCACTTGTTACCTTGCTATTTTTATATTTTCAGATTACAAAAACCTATATCTATCATCCATATTGCACTTGTATCATCATCTCTTCGCTGAACTAGTGCACCTATACAATTTGCCATTGTATTGGGTGTGTTGGAGACACAAGAGACTCTTTGTTATTTGGTTGCAGGGTTGTTTGAGAGAGACCATCTTCATCCTATGCCTCCCACGGATTGATAAACCTTAGGTCATCCACTTGAGCGAAATTTGCTACTGTCCTACAAACCTCCGCACTTGGAGGCCCAACAACGTCTACAAGAAGAAGGTTGTGTAGTAGACATCAAGCTCTTTTCTAGCGCCGTTGCCGGGGAGGTGAGTGCTTGAAGGTATATCTTTAGATCTTGCAATCGAATCTTTTAGTTTCTTTTTTTATCACTAGTTTAGTTTATAAGAGAAAACTACAAAAAAATGGAATTAAGGGTGCCTCATATGCTTCATCTTTTTAATGTCTTTCGTGAAAATGATGGGAAGGAAAATTGTGCTGAAGTACTAGATGAAGAATTACATAGAATGCTTGGCATAAAATATGTGAATGATGAGCATGATTGTAATGTTGTTAGTATGAATTCTTTGAATACCTATGATGCTAATGATATGCAAAGCCACAAGCTTGGGGATGCTATGTTTGATGAAGATGATATTTTTTGTCCCCCAAGTTTTGATGAGCAAATTTATTATGATAAAAACATGCCTCCTATTTATGATGATTATTGTGATGACACGTATGCCATAAATAATAAACATAACCATGAAACTTGTCATCATGATTTTAATTTTCAATTGGATTATGCTTCACATGATAGTTTTTTTGTTGAGTTTGCTCCCACTACTATTGATGAGAATGTTGCTTATGTGGAGAATAATAAAATTTCTATGCTTGTAGATCATGAAAAGAATGCTTTATGTGCTGGCTATATTTTTGAATTCATTCATGATGCTACTGAAAATTATTATGAGGGAGGAATATATGCTTGTAGGAGTTGCAATGATATCAAGTTTCCTCTCTATGTGCTTAAAGTTTTAAAGTTATGCTTGTTTTGCCTTCCTATGATAGTTGATTATTGTTCCCATAAGTTGTTTGCTCACAAAATTCCTATGCATAGAAGTGGGTTAGACTTAAATGTTTTAGTAATATGCTTCATGATGCTCTCTTTATGTTTCAATTCTTATCTTTTATGCGAGCATCATTGAAATTATCATGCCTAGCTAAAAAGGCATTGAAGAAAAGCGCTTGTTGGGAGGCAAACAAATATTTAATATTACTGTTTTTGTGTGTTCACATGATTAAGATACTGTAGTAATCATGTTTTATACCTTTTGTTTCAATAAAGTGCCAAGTAAGACCTTTAGGATAGCTTACGGTGATAGTTGTGTTGATCTTGCTGAAAATCAGAAACTTTTGCACCCAGTAAATTACTTTTTGATAATTCGCAGAAACGTGATTTTGATCTGATTCTTTTTGATCTGGATTGTTACATAAATTTCTCAGGTTTTCCTATTTTGGTAGAATTTTTGGACTTACATAAGTATTCGAGAGTTACAGATTACTACAGACTGTTCTGTTTTTGACAGATTCTGTTTTCTATGTGTTGTTTGCTTGCTTTGATGAATCTATGAGTAGTATCGGAGGGTATGAACCATAGAGAAGTTGGAATACAGTAGATATTACACCAATATGAATTTAGAATGAGTTTCTAACAGTACCTAAGTGGTGATTTTTTTCTTATACTAACGGAGCTTACGAGTTTTCTGTTAAGTTTTGTGTTGTGAAGTTTACAAGTTTTGGGTAAAGATTCGATGGACTATGGAATAAGGAGTGGCAAGAGACTAAGCTTGGGGATTCCCAAGGAACGCCGAGGTAATATTCAAGGACAACCAAGAGCCTAAGCTTGGGGATGCCCCGGAAGGCATCCCCTCTTTCGTCTTCGTCTATGAGTAACTTTACTTGGAGCTATATTTTTATTCACCACATGATATGTGTTTTGCTTGGAGCGTCTTGTATGATATGAGTCTTTGATTTTTAGTTTACCACAATCATCCTTTCTGTACAAACCTTTTGGGAGAGACACACATGAATCGTAATTTATTAGAATATTCTATGTGCTTCACTTATATCTTTTGAGCTAGACAATTTTGCTCTAGTGCTTCACTTATATCTTTTTAGAGCACGGTGGTGGTTTTATTTTGTAGAAATTATTGATATCTCATGCTTCACTTATCTTATTTTGAGAGTCTTTTAGAACAGCATGGTATTTTCTTTGGTTATAAAATTTGTCCTAATATGATGGGCATCCAAGTTGGGTATAATAAAAACTATCATATAGAGTGCATTGAATACCATGAGAAATTTGATACTTGATAATTGTTTTGAGATATAAAGGTGGTATTGTTAGAGTCATGCTAGTTGGGTAATTTTGAAATTGAGAAATACATGTGTTAAAGTTGGCAAGTCCCGTAGCATGCACGTATGGTGAAAGTTGTGTGACAAATTTGTAGCATGGGGTGCTCTTTTGATTGCCTTCCTTATGTGTGGAGGTCGGGATCGCGTGATGGTTAACTCCTACCAACCCTTCCCCTAGGAGCATGCGTAGTAGTACTTTGCTTCGAGGGCTAATAAACTTTTTCAATAAGTATATGAGTTCTTTATGACTAATGTGAGTCCATGGATTATACGCACTCTTACCCTTCCATCATTGCTAGCCTCTACGGTACCGTGCATTGCCCTTTCTCACCTTGAGCGTTGGTGCAAACTTCGCCGGTGCATCCAAACCCCGTGATATGATACGCTCTATCAGGCATAAACCTCCTTATATCTTCCTCAAAAAAGCCACCATACCTACCTATTATGGCATTTCCATAGCCATTCCGAGATATATTGCCATGCAACTTTCCACTATTCCGTTTATCATGACACGCTCCATCATTGTCATATTGCTTTTGCATGATCATGTAGTTGGCATCGTATTTGTGGCAAAGCCACCTTCATAATTCTTTCATACATGTTGCTCTTGATTCATTGCATATCCCGGTACACCGCCAAAGGCATTCACATAGAGTCATATGTTGTTCTAAGTATTGAGTTGTAAATAAATATAAGTGTGATGATCTTCATTATTAGAGCATTGTCCCAAGTGAGGAAAAGAGGATGGAGACTATGATTCCCCCACAAGTTGGGATGAGACTTCGGACTTTATGAAAAATAAAAGAGGCCAAAGAGGCCCATATAAATAAAAGAGGCCAAAGAAGCCCACCAAAAAAAATGAGAAAATAAGACAGAAGGGACAATGTTACTATCCTTTTTCCACACTTGTGCTTCAAAGTAGCACCATGATCTTCATGATAGAGAGTCTCCTATGTTGTCATTTTCATATACTAGTGGGAATTTTTCATTATAGAACTTGGCTTGTATATTTCAACGATGGGCTTCCTCAAAATGCCCTAGGTCTTCATGAGCAAGCAAGTTGGATGCACACCCACTTAATTTCTTTTGTTGAGCTTTCATACATTCATAGCTCTAGTGCATCCGTTGCATGGCAATACCTACTCCTCGCATTGACATCAATTGATGGGCATCTCCATAGCCCGTTGATTAGCCTCGTCAATGTGAGACTTTCTACTTTTTTGTCTTCTCCACACAACCTCCACCATCATATTCTATTCTACCCATAGTGCTATATCCATGGCTTACGCTCATGTATTGCGTGAGAGTTGAAAAAGCTGAAGCACGTTAAAAAGTATGAACCAATTGCTTGGCTTAAATCGGGGTTGTGCATGATAGTAGCATTTTGTGTGACGAAAATGAAGCATGGCCTAACTATATGATTTTGTAGGGATAAGCTTTCTTTGGCTATGTTATTTTGATAAGACATGATTACTTTGTTAGTATGCTTGAAGTATTACTATTTTTATGTCAATATGAACTTTTATCTTGAACCATTTGGATCTGAACATTCATGCCACAATAAAGAAGATTACATTGAGAAATATGCTAGGTAGCATTCCACATCAAAAATTCTGTTTTTATCATTTACCTACTCGAGGACGAGCAAGAATTAAGCTTGGGGATGCTTGATACATCTCCAACACATCTATAATTTTTTATTGTTCCATGCTATTATATTACCTATTTTGGATGTTTAATGGGCTTTACTATACACTTTTACATTATTTTTTGGACTAACCAATTAACTGAAGGCCCAGCCCAAATTGTTGTTTTTCTGCCTATTTCAGTGTTTCACAGAAAAGGAATATCAAATGGAGTCCAAACGGAATGAAACCTTTGGGAGAGTTATTTTTGGAACAAACGCAATCCAGGAGACTTGGAGTAGACGCCAGGGAAGCAACGAGGTAGCAACGAGGGTCCAGGGCGCGCCCTACCCCCTGGGCATACCTCCCACCCTCGTGGGCCCCTCGTGGCTCCCCTGACCGACTTCTTTCGCCTATATATATCCATATACCCCGAAAACATCCAGGAGCACCATAGATCGGGAGTTACACCGCCGCAAGCCTCTGTAGCCACCAAAAACCAATCGGGACCCTATTCTGGCACCCTGCTGGAGGGGGACCCTCACCGGTGGCCATCTTCATCATCCCGATGCTCTCCATGACGAGGATGGAGTAGTTCACCCTCGGGGCTGAGGGTATGTACCAATAGCTATGTGTTTGATCTCTCTCTCTCCCGTGTTCTTGATTTGGCACGATCTTGATGTATCGCGAGCTTTGCTATTATAGTTGGATCTTATGATGTTTCTCCCCCTCTACTCTCTTGTAATGGATTGAGTTTTCCCTTTGAAGTTATCTTATCGGATTGAGTCTTTAAGGATTTTAGAACACTTGATGTATGTCTTGCACGTGCTTATCTGTGGTGACAATGGGATATTCACATGATCTACTTGATGTATGTTTTGGTGATCAACTTGCGGGTTCCGTAACATTGTGAACTTATGCATAGGGGTTGGCACACGTTTTTGTCTTGACTCTCCGGTAGAAACTTTGGGGCACTCTTTGATGTTCTTTGTGTTGGTTGAATAGATGAATCTGAGATTGTGTGATGCGTATCGTATAATCATACCCACGGATACTTGAGGTCACATTGGAGTATCTAGGTGACATTAGGGTTTTGGTTGATTTGTGTCTTAAGGTGTTATTCTAGTACGGAAAGAATTGCTTCGTGTTATTTTACTACGGACTCTTGAATAGATCGATCAGAAATAATAACTTTGAGGTGGTTTCGTACCCTACCATAATCTCTTCATTTGTTCTCCACTATTAGTGACTTTGGAGTGACTCTTATTTGCATGTTGAGGGATAGTTATATGATGCAATTATGTTATTATTGTTGAGAGAACTTGTACTAGTGAAAGTATGAACCCTAGGCCTTGTTTCCTAGCATTGAAATACCGTTTACGCTCACTTTTACCACTTGTTACCTTGCTGTTTTTATATTTTCAGATTACAAAAACCTATATCTACCATCCATATTGCACATGTATCACCATCTCTTCGCCGAACTAGTGCACCTATACAATTTGCCATTGTATTGGGTGTGTTGGGAACACAAGAGAATCTTTGTTATTTGGTTGCAGGGTTGTTTGAGAGAGACCATCTTCATCCTACGCCTCCCACAGATTGATAAACCTTAGGTCATCCACTTGAGGGAAATTTTCTACTGTCCTACAAACCTCTGCACTTGGAGGCCCGAAAACGTCTACAAGAAGAAGGTTGTGTAGTAGACATCAGCCTTTGTTAATCCAGAGGCTTCTCATGCTCTGGAGGAAGTGATGCAACGCGCTTCCATCATGGAGGAGCACCGCACCCTGATGGGTGCGGTTATGGAAAAGGTTCAGTCCGCGAAAAGTGGACTGGACGAAGCTTTCAAAAGCCCACTAACGGGCTTTGAGGTATGCGAGTAATGCTCTAAAAGACTTTTAATATGAAAGGATGAACCCATGTATAGACAGTAGCCCGTGAGACTCTGTCCGGATTGGAACAATCCGGACAGAGGATCCCATGATAAGTCAGACATTAATATACTATGCTAATGTGTGTACCAGGCATCCATGTTGGTGGCTAATGCTCAGGCCGTAGAGGTTTCCGAGCTTAATCGGAAGCTGCGAGTGGCTGATGAGGAGCTCGACTGCATGAACAAGTGGTTTGAGGATACGCAAGGTATGCGGAAGTTATATGTCAGAAGTGATATGTATAGTGAGTCTTTTAACTGATTGGATTTTGTGATTATGATCACAGTTGGTGCAGCCGAGGACGAGTCCCTCAAAGGCATGCTTGCCCAAGCCAAGAAGGAGGCGGAGGCAAATAAGGCAGCCGCTGACAAGGCGACTAAGGAGATGGAGGCGAAGCAAATTGCCCGCCGCCAGCATGAAGCTCGAGTGGGCGAAGTCGAGCAAGAGTTTAAAGACGTCATCACCAATGCGATTCCTTGGAGCAGAAGACTTTGGACCAAGCATCCGAACTCGCCAAGGCTCTCCAGGATGTTAAAAAGGCCTGGGTTGAGGCCCAGAGCGCTCGTGAGGAGATCCAGCAGGCGAAGCAGATAATGGCTGGTAAGGCCTTTCTTCTACAGAGTAAATTTGGAAGTAAGAGGTATATCTTGCTGACCTAATTTTGGAGTTCTCCAGGCACGTTTGCAGATCTTCTGAGGAGCATCGCTGATGCCGCGCAGTTTTTCTGAGCCCAGGAGGGGAACTCGACCGAGAAGCTATTCTGGTCACAGTATCTCGCGCCAGAGCATCTGACGTCTCTGAGCGACCAGCTAAAGCAGCTGACCGAGCTGCATAGGGTGGCCGGCTTGGCCATGAAGGATCTAATAGTCCACCTTTGGCCAGCCGAGCCCATGTCCGGCAGCTACTTTGGCCTCATGAAGCAACTTGTCAACGTGCGTCCTCGGATCGATGCCATAAAGCGGTCGGCCTGCATAGAAGGTGCCCGGATGGCCTTCGCCCGAGTCAAGATGCAATGGGCGAAGATGAAGGCTACCAAAGCGGCGATCGCAGGTCCGCCCGAAGGCAAAGATCATCGGAAGCCGGAGAGGTACTTTGAAGATGTCCTAGAAGGGGCCCGAATAGTAGAGGGCCAATGTTCAAAGGACGTTATGTTCGATTAGATTTATTCGGGTGGAAAAAACTATGTTATGAATCCATGCTATTACTGCGCCTTTTGTGTTAATTTATCCTCCTGTGCGTCCGTTTATTCTTTATATCGCTAAAGGTAGCCAGTCGTCGGCTTCTACCCCCATGTAAATGTTACAAGGGTGTTCGTAACGCGTAACCGCACTTTATCCAACGTCTTGGTCCATGGAGGAGGCGTCCGCCAGGTGAACTAGGCAATCAGACTATGTAGCTTTATTACCTTAGCCATAGGAGTCCATTAGTGTGGCTAAGTACTAGCCCCCGTTGCATTATGCGGCCATCCGGATTACGGTGCCTTTGCAACGTGGCTGGTCGAAGCCCAGCCCCTCGTGTGACACGGCAAGAAACGCTAACGATTTGTAGTATAACACTAATTCACCGGATCATTGGCCAGCTCTCGCTTATCATGACGGTCAGTTTTTGGCTTTCTCTACTGAGGTACTTAACCGGATGAACCGGAAATACAATCACAGTAGTTCTCCCTTTACTACCTTAGCTGAACTGGCGGAACGTAAGTTGGTAAGCACAGGAGCCGGGCAACCCAACTATAGACCAAAGACATGATTCGGAACCAATGCATATAATGCAATATCCAGGACGCCGAAGAGCTCCCTATAGGTGTTCGGACTTTAAAATGTGTAAGGCCGAATACAGCCTTCGGTGTGAAGGCCGGGCTAAAGCACATATGTAAATCAAAAGTAAGGAGGGAATACTGATGATAATAGAACATGGGTACCAAAAAAAGTGGTGATCATCTGCTTTCTTTATATCCTTATTAGTACGTCAAGACGTGTTTCGATAGATAATGCCATGAATATTGAGGTCATGTTACATGCCAAAAATTTACATAAGGGGAAGGTTTACACAGGGCCTAAGAGTAGTGGTCTGAAGATCACAGTGGTGCCCTGCCGCACATCTGCACCGTTTCTCCTTAGTAGTGAATCCTTTGAGAGGAGGACTAGATGGTTGTTTGTAAAGAAGAGAAAGAGGGGCCAAGGAGGGAGCCCTCATGCAACCATACATCTGGTAGATTTTCAAATGAACCTGTAGTGAAAGAAAGAAAATAAGGTATGTTAGGTCCGAATAGGGTCAAACCGTACTATGGACCTTTTCCGCAGTGTGCCTCCGGCGTTGCCCAAGGTATTTTAAGTGCGTAGTTATGTACGCGCGGTACATATACCGCGGCCTTATGGGGCAGTCGGAGGAGGCAGAACTGCTATTCTAGGTCTGGGTCCACCGACCTATCTCCATGAGGTGCGGACTGGACTCTTTTGGCAATGCCATTGGTCTTGATGGCCGATGAATTGTTCGGCTTGATAAGGCTGCCATGGACCTTGGCTGCTAGGGCCGCGGTGTGCTCTTTAGTAAGGAGGGAGCGCTCCATATTTCCGTTCACTGTGATGACGCCACGCGGTCCGGGTATTTTAAGCTTCAGATACGCATAGTGCGGGACCGCATTAAAACAGGTAAAAGCGGTTCATCCGAGCAACGCGTGATAGCCACTACGGAAAGGGACGATATCAAAGATCAGTTCTTCGCTACAGAAGTTGTCTGGAGAGCCGAATACCACTTCTAGTGTTAATGAGCTCGTACAACGGGCCTCCATGCTGGGTATCACTCTTTTAAAGGTAGTGTTACTAGGCTTGATTCATGATGGGTCGATGCCCATCTTACGAACAGTGTCTTGATAGATCAAGTTAAGACTGCTGCCGCCGTCCATAAGGACTCTAGTGAGATGGTATCCGTCGATGATAGGATCGAGTACCAGGGCGGCCAAACCCCCATGATGGATACATGTTGAATGATCTCTACGATCGAAGGTGATCGGATAGGCCGACCATGGGTTGAATTTTGGGGCGACAGGCTCTACGGCGTAGACGTACCTTAGTGCGTGCTTGCACTCCCTTTGGGGTATGTGAGTGACATAGATCATGTTCACTGTTTTCACTTTGGGGGGGAACTGCTTCTAACCCCCTGTGTTCGGCTGACGGGGCTCATCGCCGTCCTCGCTTGGAGGTCCCTTCCCCTTGTGTTCGGTATTTAGCTTACCGGCCTATTTGAATACCCAGAAAATTTCTACTGGTGTGGTTGGCAGGCTTATGGGGGGTGCCATGAATCTGACAAGGCCTCTCGAGGATTTTGTCCAAATTGGATGGACTGTCCCTATTGCCTTTAAAAGTTTTCTTCCGCTGACCGGGCTTAGAACCTCGGAATTCGGCGTTGACTGCCGTGTCTTCTGTGTTGTCGCCGTCGTCGTTGTCGTCGTTATCGTCGTCGTTATTGTTCCGGCGCTTGTTTTTATTGCAGCGTAGCCTGCCATTGCCGTCCCTGGCCTCAGAGGTGCCAGGGTCACTGGAATTGTTGCTTCTACGAGCTAGCTAGCTATCTTCGCCCACGCAGAAGTGGGTCATAAGTGTTGTAAGGGCTGTCATGGTTTTCGGCTTTTCCCGTCCGAGGTGTCGGGCAAGCCATTCGTCACGGGCGCTGTATTTAAAGCCGCTAAGGCTTCAGTGTCTGGACAGTCCATGATTTGGTTCTTTTTAATGAGGAACCAATTCCAAAGTTTGCGAGCTGACTCTCGGGGCTGCTGGACTATGTGACTTAGGTCATCGGCGTCCGGTGGCTGGACATAGGTGCCCTTAAAGTTGGTCCGGAAAGCATCTAATCTTCCCATCTCCCAATGGATTTCTCTGGGAGGCTATTCAACCAGTGTCGTGCTGGTCCCTTCATCTTTAGGGGGAGGTATTTAATGGTGTGGAGGTCATCTCCATGAGCCATGTGAATGTGGAGAAGAAATCCTGAATCTAGACGACATGGTCTGTTGTTCCATCGTACTGCTTGATGTTTACGCGTTTAAACCCTTCCAGAAACTGGTGCTGCATACTTCATCAGTGAAGCACATAGGGTGCATGACACCACTATACATGGCTACATCGCGACGAAGTTTGGATGACATCTGTGTTCGGTGCTGATCTCAAACTTGATGATGTTGGTTGTGCCAGGTTTGGTGGCCGTCGTCTTGTGCCGAAGCACGTCCTCTGGATCCGTATATTGATCTAGTCTGGACGACTTTATTGGTCAGGTCCTGACGTAAGTCATAAGTGTAGTACGGCGTCGCTGTCTCTTTGCCTCTACGGCGAGGTGGTGCGGGCTGGTGTTCGGCGTGACGAGCCGTTTTGTCCCGTCCACGTGGTGGTCGGTCTGGTTGATCGACATAAATGTATTTTGACGGAATTGGCTCGAGGCCTTCATCGTTGAATTGTTGCAATAGCCTGCGCTTGGGGTAACTCTTTACTGGTCGCTCAAGGCCGTATTCTTCGGCGGCTAGGACCTTGGTCCATCTATAGTTGAGTGTGTCCCCTTCAGCTTGAAACTGTTGCTGTTTCTTTTTCAGGCTCCTCGGAGTGGCGATGAGTTGTCGCTTGAAGCATTCTTGTTCGACGGGTTCCTCTGGGACAATGAAATCTTCGTCACTGAGGCTCACATCCTCTTTGGAGGCAAATAAGTAGTTGCTGTCTTCCGAGTCCTCGTGATCAGCGTGTTCGGGGCTGTACTGACCCTCCTCCCTCTCGTCCTATTCGGATGTGGGTTCAATGGGGTGGTCGCGGTCTTCGGCGTTATCTGGAGTTTCATTATCTTCGGTGCCGGTATTACTATCCTTTGCCCAACGCGATCTTGAGCGGTGCCGCCGATGCCGGCGCTTTGGTGGTTCATCGACGGGCTTGTCCTTGCCTGGATCTTGAATGTCATCGTCGTCCTTCTTCTCAGGAGTGTCCACCATGTATTCATCATAGGTAGAAGTGGCCGTACAACACCCAGTGATAGACGGGTTTTGGCTTTGTTCAGCATTGACATCATCGTCCATGCCATCGATGTCTTCGAAGGCGTAGTCTAGCATGTCGATTAAATCCTCGACAGTGGCTATTAAGTGGGTGGTGGGTGGGTTGTGAAATTCCCCGATCTCAGCCCCCAGCCTGAGCTGGGCGTAGTTTGGAGGCGAAGCTTCCATAATAGCAAGAGATTGTATTAAGCCCAGTGCTTCGTCTAAAAGAGAAAGCTGGATATGGGTCTGCGGATCTACGGGTCCGTGCACTTGCTCGAGCCCGATGGACGCAGACCTCGACAGTTCGGAGTTATTTTCCAAAGGCGAGTCCGGCTCTCCAATGACTAGAAGAGTCCCGTTTGACTCCGGGTTTACCAACAGCGCGATCGCATCTGGGTCTTCGGTTGAGAGCTCCATAATAGGAGAGAGTCCAGCGGGGTCGATCCTCTCGTCTTCGGACGACACGATCTACCTCGAATCTAAGGCCAAGGCTGGTGTGATCAGTGACCCCTGGACGGGATCTGATAGCGGATGAAGGGCCTTCTTCATGAGGGTACGGAGCGGCAGTCGGGGCCACGAACCCCTCGAAGATCAGATCTCCTCGGATATCAATGACTTAATTCAAGTTCCCAAACCTGATCTGGTGACCAGGGGGCGTAGCTGTCGACCTGCTCAAGGTGGCCGGTCGAGTCGGCACATAGCACGAAGCCGCCGAACACAAAGACCTGGTCGGGGAGAAAAATCTCTCTAGACATAGCATCATCGTTGATGAAGAGGCGAGCCATCAATCCTTCTGTTGACAACACAACACAACTCTCAACGAAAGTACCAATGTTGGTGTCAAAACTGGCAGATCTCGGGTAGGGAGGCCCAAGCTGTGCGTCTGATGATCAATGGTAACAATGGACAAAGGGACACAATGTTACCTGGGTTTGGGCCCTCTTAAAGGAGGTGAAACCCTACGACCTGCTTGATTATATTCGATGAGTATAGGGGTTACAAGAGTTGATCTACCTCAAGATCGTAATGGCTAAACCCTAGCTTGTCTAGCTTATGAATATTATTGTCCCCCCTGCGGACTAAACCCTCCGGTTTATATAGACACCGGAGGGGCCTAGGGTTGTACACAGCCAGTTTACAGGGAAAGGAAATAGCATATCCAGACACTAATCTTGCCGTTCATGCATATAGGAGTCCTATCCGGACACGGGAGGTGGTCTTATTCCTTTATCTTCATGGACCATCAGTCCCGCCCATATCGAATAGACCGAACGCCCGAGGACCTCTTAGTCCAGGACTCCCTCACCTCCACCAACCTCAACTCCAACTCCATATATTCACATTTGGGGAGAGAAAAATCAGAGAGAAGGATTCATCACGTTTTACGATATGAAGCCGCCGCCAAGCCATGTTCTTCCTCGAGAGGGCAGACTGGAGTCCGCTCGGGGCTCGAGAGAGGGGAATCCGTCGCCATCGTCATCATCAACCATCCTCCATCACCAATTTCATGATACTCACCGCCGTGCGTGAGTAAGACCATCGTAGGCTTGATGGACAGTGATGGTTTGGATGAGATTTACCATGTAATCAAGTCAGTTTTGTTAGGGTTTGATCCCTAGTATCCATTCGGTTCTAAGATTGATGTTGCTATAACTTTGCTATGCTTAATGCTTGTCACTAGGGCCCGAGTGCCATGATTTCACATCTGAACCTATTATGTTTTCATGGATATATGTGTGTTCTTGATCCTATCTTGCAAGTTATAGTCACCTACTACGTGTTATGATCCGGCAACCCCGGAGTGACAATAGTCGGGACACTTCTTGGTGATGACCGTAGTTTGAGGAGTTCATGTATTCACTGAGTGCTAATGCTTTGGTCCGGTACTCTATTAAAAGGAGGCCTTAATATCCCTTAGTTTCCAATAGGACCCCGCTGCCACAGGAGGGTAGGACAAAAGATGTCATGTAAGTTCTTTTCCATAAGCATGTATGGCTATATTCGGAATATATGCCTACATTATATTGATGAATTGGAGCTAGTTCTGTGTCACCCTATGTTATAACTGTTGCATGATGAATGCCATCGGACATAATTATCCATCATTGATCCATTGCCTACGGGCTCATTTCATATTGATCTTTGCTAAGTTACTTTTCCATTGCCACTGTTACGATTGCTACAAAACTACTACTATTACTTTTGCCACAGTTACCGTTACTTCCATACTACTTTGCTACTAAATAGTTTGCTGCAGATATTAAGTCCTTTAGGTGTGGTTGAATTGACAACTCAGCTACCAATACTTGAGAATATTCTTTGGATCCCTTTATGTCAACTGCTATCGTTACTTTTATTGCTGTTACCACTACTATCATACTACTTTGCTACTAAATACTTTGCTGCAGATACTAAGTTATCCAGGTGTGGTTGAATTGACAACTCAACTGCTAATACTTGAGAATATTCTTTGGCTCCCGTTGTGTCGAATCAATGAATTTGGGTTGAATACTCTACCCTCGAAAACTGTTGCGATCCCCTATACTTGTGGGTTATCAGTGAGACAAATTTTAGCAAAGAGCAAACAAATAGGATGTCAAGCAAACTCGATGGGACCGATCGCTCATTTCGGTGAGACCGAAATGTTACGAAGGGAAATAGGGAGTTTGCGAGGCCATCTCGGTGAGACCGAGATCTATATCGGTGTGACCGAATTGTCTAGGGTTTGTGGCAGTGGCTATGTCAAATGAACTCAGTGGCGCCGGATATATCAGATCAGTGGGGCCGAGTTTGATTTGGAGATTTGGAGATATTTGGAGTGGGGAAGTGGGTGAGGTTTTTTTGAGCAATATCTCTAAGCACTTGAGCAAGTAGAACATTAAGCAACACCTCATCCCCTTTTAATAGTATTGGCTTTCCTATGGACTCAATCTGATCTTGGATCACTAAAATATAAAATGAAGAGTCTTGAGCTTTTGCCAATCTTTGTCCTTAGCATTTTGATGGGTTCACATTTCTAGTCCATGCATGCCAATCATTGAACTCTCTGAAATAATCAACTTGAATGATCATTAGTTCAGTGAGCTATATGTTGTTGTGAATTACCAAAACCATCCGGGGATTAGTTGCACTTTCAGCAACACTCGTGGGAAGCATAGCAAGAACATTAATCGTCACATATCAGATGTGATCTAGATCACAACCTGCACCTACTCATAGGACTTCTCATGATGCCATTGTTGGGAGTCGTGTTAGAAAATAGAAAAGCACCCTACGAGTACCCGAGAACAATATGAAGATGCATAATGGGTTGTGATCAACGATCGTTACCTACTTCGGGAGTGGAGCGAAATTAGACGAGTCGGTATAGATCATACTTGAAGTCCCTCGAACATTGGTGACAATCCCGCGAACCGACCACGAATGATCCCTCGAACGGAAGATCGAAAGCATGACCTCTCTACTTGGTTGCAAGCGTACGGTCTTCACGATCCGATAGCGCTTTCCAGTCCAGAGCTAATCGTCACCGGAGAATTAGAAGGAGGAGATTAGAACCACACGGGGCTTCTAAATATGAGGATTAGAGGTGGCTAGGGCTAGCTCTAATCAGTTAACTAGGACCAACAATAAATGGAACTAGATCAACTAGAGAAGGCTCCAAGACTTGTTGCAATCATGCTTTTTATTCAAGGAGATATCATGAATCACTTTATAATTTTTTTATTCTAACACTTCATCAAAATTTTCAGATTCATGAATTTCAAGCAAAACTTCATAGAGATAAATAAGTGCACTCAAATCACTAGCAACTGGTTCAACATAATTAGATCTCTTTAAAATATTGGCAAGTGGATGAGGATCCATATCAATATATTTTTAGCAAGTGAAGATGCAAGCAAATAGAAGGCACATGGGAACACAAGCAAACATGAGATCTGACGAGAAAAGGCCAAACGAAAAAGAGGGGCGAATAAAACAACAAATGGTTGTGAAGTGGGGGAGAGGAAAACAAGAGGCAAATGGAAAATAATGTAATTTGCAAGGAGATGAGATTTGTGATTAGGAACCTGGTTGATGTTCATGATGTCTCCCCGACAACGGCGCCAGAAATTCCTTTTGATGCCTGCTTGAACTACGCCGGTATTTACGCAAAGAGGAAGGGATGATGTAGCACAGCGCCGGTATGTATTTCCCTCAGTGATGAGACCAAGGTTATCGAACTAGTAGGAGAACCAAGCAACACAATGTAAACAGCCCCTGCACACAAATAAAAATACTCGCAACCTCACGTGTTAAAGGGGTTGTCAACCCCTTTCGGGTAACGGTGCCTCAAATTGGCGAGAAGACGTGAGAAAGTTGTGATAGATAGGATAAATAGATCACAAATAAAATAAAGTGCAACAAGGTATTTTTGTATTTTAAGTTTAATAGATCTGAAAATAAAAGCAAATAAAAATAGATCGCAAAGGCAAATATGATGAGAAGAGACCCGGGGGCCGTAGGTTTCACTAGTGGCTTCTCTCGAGAAAAATAACAAACGGTGGGAAAACTATTACTGTTGCGCAATTGATAGAACTTCAAATAATCATGACGATATCTAGGCAATGATCATTATATAGGCATCACGTCCAAGATTAGTAGACCGACTCCTGCCTGCATCTACTACTACTTCCACACATCGACCGCTATCCAACGTGCATCTAGTGTATGAAGTTCATGGAAAAACAGAGTAATGCAATAAGAACAATGACATGATGTAGCACTACAAAAAAAATACACTTATGGGATGATACGTGTTTGTCACAGTAGGTCGCGTTTTTTGTCATGCATGTACATCCATCATGATTTTATGACAGAATCAAGATAGTCATACCTGTGCTGTCGTAGAAGTGTTCCATGATATTACCAAAATTATCATCATGGAAGTGTCCACTTCCATGGCGATAAATCGCGCGTCACAGAAGTGCTTTTGTCAAGGGTGACCGACACGTGGCATCCACCGTAACGGAACGCCGTTAAGCTATCAGGTCCGGTTTTGGATCCGATAACCCGTTAACAGCCCTGACCAATGGGGATTTTCCACGTCTAAAATCAGCCTTGGCTGGAAGAAACACGTGTCGGCTCACCGTTGGGACAGATGTCATCCACTCATTGGACGAAGGCGCCTATGATACGTCGACACGTGGCATAGCCCAACAGAGGCCCATTCCTGTGAATAGGCAGGCCCGTTTGACTTGGTCAAAAGGTGGCGGGCCGGCCCACGGAAAGCCTGTTAATGGCCTGTTCGCATATAGCCCATTTACAGCCCGCTAACCCAGGGCCCGTTACAACCTATCCGAATTAGGCCCAGTAGCGTCATTTGGGCCGTCCAATATGATTCCAGCCCATTTTAAGTTCCGGCCCATGTATGGCCCATGACGTCTTTTGGGCCATATGAGGCCCGTTGTAACTCTTGGCCCATTAATGGCCCGTGGTGAAACTGGCCCGTAATGAATAGTGTATCACTTTATACCCATTAACGGCCCATTAATCCATTGGGCCATTTGTAGCCCATGTTATCTTTCGGCCTTCTCAGGGCCCATTTATTCTTGGGCTCATTTCTAGCATTCAGTTACTTACGGCCCGTTACTATCATTTTCTACTTGTGGGTCAAATTGAGCCCGTGGTTATAGTCGGCCCTCGTGGCCCGTTAATACGTTGGGCCGTTTTCATAGCATCATCAAATACGGCCTATTATCGACGGCCCGTTATAGTCGACCCATGAACGGACGATTCCAACTCTAGCCCATTTACGGCCATAATGTGGTCTGTTATTGGCCCATGTTTGGCCAATCGATCATACGGCCCGTATAAGGCCCATTGATGATACGACCCGTAGAAGGCCCATTGTTTCTACGACCCGTAGAAGACCCACAAGGTTATTGTGGCCTAGTTTTAAAAAATAGGTTATTGCGGCCACTAGCAAACTGCGGAAAAAGAACTGCACTGACTACAAGCAAACAAATAAACAAGACAACAAGGAAATAAATAAGCAAGCAACTTATGCTAGGCTATCACGGCTATTACACATATTGCATCCACTAGGCATCAAAGTCTGCCACCAGTGCAAATAAACGCGCCGACAAAAGAATATACAAAACTGAGAGCAGTTTAGAAGGCACTAGGCCTGGCCAGGTCGGGCCGCCCAAACAGCCAAAGAACCTGAATAGACCTCGGTTGTGTCAATGATAGATGCATTACTCGTAGCTGTATGGCATGATGGTGCGCAAGGCAGTCCTGTGACATCTTCATTACATCTTTGACTTCAAGTCAGAGCTGAGCTGAAGCAAGACTTTCCGCTTTAAGTTGAGACTGAAGAAGTCGAGCTGATTGAGGCAACGACTGCACAGAGGTTGTCTCACACCTGCTCGTGAGTAGCTTCAACTCACTATCTTCATCAAGACAGGAACTTGGGGTCATCTCGCTGTCCTCAAGATGGTTTGGCTCACTGTCTTCCCTAAAGTTCTGCCTGGCATAAGAGATACGACTCTGAAAGAGAAACAAGGAGACACGTAACAGGTTTCACAATTATATAAGCAAATAAATGGATCTGTTCTGCATAAGGAACATGTTTTTACAACTACAATTTGAAACTGGTAGTTGTTGCAAACATCCAACAGATGTAAACAGCAAAGCAAACATCAGTGGAGGAAATGATGCCTATCCAAATGTATACTAGAACAAAGTTTGAAGGCTTGAGAAGGATGAACTTACATTACATGTTAACACGGGCTGGACAAAGCCCTTCTCCATGTTTATGGAAGGATAATTCAATAAATTCGCCAAAGAAAATTCTTTATAAGTGTTGCCATTATTCTACATTTGCAAAGAGTAATATAGATCAAATAATATTGGAAGAAATAGAGGATAATGAAGCTTAGGTGCAGACTGATGATACATAATCAAATAGCAATTAATTAAGTACAACATTACAAGGCAAAAGGGAGAGAGGTACTGACAAGAGCAATGCAGAGCCCAGTATTGTTGTGAGATCGTATGATCCTTTGAGCAAGGAGATTCATCTGAAATTAGTTTTCATACAAGAGAGAAGGTAAGACACATGCAGGAATTTAGGAGTTCCAATTTTGAATTGATACCATAGGCAGTACCTGACGCTGGGCTCTCAACAGTTCTAATAGGGGTTTGGCCACCGGAGTAGGGGTAAAGTGTGGTATAGTTGGGCGTGTGTTTTCTGTGGCTGCCGATCTATCTGATTTAACAGGTATCACTACCTTTTCCAAATACCTAGTTTGTACTCCTTGAGGATCTGCACTCACCCTCTTCCTTTTGGACATCTATTACGAAAGAACCACATTTGTCTGGAAAAACATAGTATGATGACACATGGAATAGGTACAGAAAATGGATAGGTATGGCATATACTCATATATGATGCTTAAACTAACAGATGGTGTAACAAAGTAGAAGTAGTGCAAGAGGTCAGATGCAAAATATGTGCGACCAATACAACCTTGCCAAGTTAGAGCAAGCAACTTGATGGGTGAATAAGATAGTCCATCCTCCACCATGCCAAGTTTGTTAGGCAGTGGATTGTTCCGAAATATTCCTCTCGTGTGCCCATTCTCATATTCATTTTGATAATGTTCAATATCTGACATGCATGAAAACATAAAAACAAGTGAGATTATCTTTCTAATGCAGAGGTGATTCTAATCCAATACTGCGTCCCTGTAAACCCCTTTGTGCTATCTCTGCAATTCTTTTAAGAGATGCCATGCATGCTGTAATTTGGTGTGTGCATTAATATAATGTGGCCTACTACTCAAAATATGGGAGCTCCAGAAGCGATGACACTTCACAGATGACAACTTCAACATATAGTAAAGAAGAACAAGTCGACCTGACCTGACAGATTCAAAATATACTAGGGGAGAACAACTCAACCTGACTAGTCGACCGCAAGAGAAGAGGATCATCTTAAAGAGGAGCAGAAGAGCAAGCAGATTGAAGATATTACAAGTCTTTCAATACAATGTCGGTTGGCCACCCATGATGAACCAGAGCGCACATAGAAATACTATTTTTTGCGGTCTCTCCATATGTGGCTCACATGCATTTTGAAACTAAATGTAACGCCCCGAATTCGATGTGCCAGGTGTCCTTCAGTTATTCACCGTCGTTGCCATGTCATTTACTTGCGTGTTGCATATTGTCATGTCATCATGTGCATTTCATTTTGCATACATGTTCGTCTCATGTATCCGAGCATTTTCCCCGTTGTCCGTTTTGCAATCCGGCGCTTCTATGCCCTCCGGTGTTCCCCCTTCGTCTCTCGTTGTGAGCAGGTGTTAAACGCTCTCGGAATGACCCGAGCCTTGCCAAGCGGCCTTGGTATAGCACCGGTAGACCGCCTGTCAAGTTTCGTGCCATTTGGAGGTCGTTTGGTACTCCAACGGTTAACCGGGTAACCGTAAAAGCCTCCTTCTCTTTGCAGCCCAACACCCCTCCAAAGTGGCCCAAAACCCATCTAACTCCCCTCCATGCTCTCGGTCGTTCGATCACGATCGCGTGGCCGAAAACCGCTCCTCATTTGGACACTCCTAGCTCCCTCTACCTATAAATATGTGATCCCCTCCGAAAATTCCGCAGATCAAACCCTAGCCCCGCTCCTCCCCGCGCCGCCGGACACGTCCGCCCGCCGACGGACATGTCCGCCCGCCGCCGCAGCCAACCCGTGAGCGCCACGTCGCGCGTCGCCTCTCTCTCTCTCCCCGCGCCCGTCGTGGCCCGCCAGGCCCGCGTCCGGCCCCCCCGCGGGATCT
>NC_057813.1:198996048-199003961 GCF_018294505.1 Triticum aestivum
CACCGCCGCCCCGCGCCTCCTCCGCCGACGTCCGCTCCGGCCATGGCTGCCGCCGCCCCGGATCCAGCGTCCCGCGCCGTTCCTGGCCCCCCCATCGTCCTCCGTTCGGCCACGCCGCCGTGGAAGCCATCGCCGCCGCCCCGGTCGGGATCGAGCGGAGGAGCCGCTCGACCCGGTCACCCGCTCGCTGCGCCTCCGTGAGTGGGCCAGCCGGCCACGTGGGCCAGGCGCAGCCTCCTCTTCCCCTCCAGGCCCAGCCGGCCCCTTCCCACTTCCGGGCCGAGCCCATGGGTGAGCTTTGCCCCTATCCCGCGCCCTGTGTGTCATATAGCCATATAGCGCCCGTGTGTTTTTTCCAGAAAACGACTAAGTCCCCAGATTCTAGTATAATCATGCCATGTTCATCATATTGTAACTCTGCATCCGTAGCTCTGTTTTGCGCGTGTAATATGTAAAATTGTTCGTCTCGACTAGTACATCATTTCATTCCATTGCATCATATTCATTTGAGATCATCTAGATGCCTGAATCATTGTTGCAAGAGTGCTTCATAATGTTTTCTGCTGTCTGTTAACAGAACGAGCTCTTTTGTCATTTTTGCCATGATTGATGTGTGCATCATATGAGGTTCATGTCTACATGTGTTTTGAACTATGCCATGCCATCTTTACAGAGGTGTATGCCATGTATTTTTGTGATTAATGTGGTGACTAGCACAAGCATGCAAACTAGGCTTCGTGTTAATGCTGATTTTAGTCCCTGTTCTACTGTTATTTTGATGCCATGTAAACATGTTGTTACAGAGAGATCCATGCATAATTTGAGATACTTTAGTAAGGGTGTTTTGAAAACATGGTTATGATCTATCCATCCATGGTCCTGGTTGCAATTATGGAGTAGTCTAGCATGTCATTTTCGTGCTCTACTTTTGCTTCAAAATGTTTCCTGGCAGATTGTTTACGTGTTATTCAATTTGGCCAAGCTTGTTGTAGTTGATCCTTGCATGCTATGGACTTGTTCTTGACTTGCTTAGCTTCACAAACGTGCCTTCTTACGGTTGGTAGCCTTGCCATGCCATGTAATGCTCTGTAGTGAGTTGCACAAGCTCATCTACATGCCTTCATAATTATGTTCCTGCCAAGTATGAATCTGTAATAATAACTTGCTATGTTTACGTGGGTGCCATTGTATTTTCTGATCCTTTTTGGCTCATGGTCAGTAAGGGACTTTTGATCTATGCAATTAGTAGATTCATTACATGCCTTTGTTTGCAATTATAAGTTCCTGTAACATGTTGTTTGATAGCTCTGAACATTGCATCGTGATGTTATTTTCTGCAAAGTCTGAAATTGTTATAACTTGCAATCTTACCATGTGTGTTTGAGCATGTTCTAGTGATTTCTGGAGATAGCTCAGTGTTCATGTTTTGTTGTGCTTTACCTGTACATCATGTCCATGCCTTTTGTTATTATGTTGAGGTGCTGTAGCATGTTGATTTGGTGCTTGCAATATGCCTAGTTGTTGTTTTGGACAGCTTGTCCTTTAAACTTGTATAGTGTGCATGTGTTGAACCGTTGCTCCGTTTTGAGTGTGCTCTATATGAAACTTGCTTGTTTTTGCATGTAGCTTCATATTATCATGTTGCATCCATGTTTTCAGGTGTTTGCTTGATGTTTGGGTGCATTTTGCATCAATGCCATGGTTAACTTGTTTTGTTCATATCTTCTAGGCCGTAGCTCCGAACTAAATGAACTTTATATGTAACTTGACTAGAATCTCGTGTAGATCATCCTTGTGCATCTTAACTTGCTGTTTAAAAACTTGAACATAAGATTTATTCCGATCTGGACCAACTTTGAAATATGCATATGAGGACTTACCGGAATTGTTATATGTTGTTCCCGGCCTCATTTAAACTTGCCTTGATGTGTTGCTCTTGTTTGCATCATCTCTTGCCATGAGTAGCTTCATGTAGCCTTGTCTTGCATCATGCTTGTTCGTGCATCATGTCTTGTTCATGTGTGGTGTGTTTACCATGTTGTGTGCTTCTTCTCGATAGTTCCTGTTTCGTTGCGATCGTGAGGGTTCGTTCGTCTACGCTTGGTTCGGCTTCATCCGTTCGTCTTCTTCATGGACTCATTCTTCTTCCTTGCGGGATTTCAGGCCAGATGACCGCTACCCTGGATCTCATTACTATCATTGCTATGCTAGTTCCTTCGTTCTATCGCTATGCTGCGCTACCTATCACCTGTTTATTGAGCCTCCCATATTGCCATGAACCTCTAACCTTTGACACCTTTCCTATACAAACCATTGTTTGGCTATGTTACCGCTTTGATCAGCCCTCTTATAGCGTTGCTAGTTGCAGGTGAAGTTGAAGATTGCTCCATGGTGGACAGGATTTTGGTTGGGATATCACAATATCTCTTATATTATTAATGCATCTATATACTTGGTAAAGGTGGAATACTCGGCCTTTTGCCTAGTGTTTTGTTCCACTCTTGCCGCCCTAGTTTCCGTCATACCGGTGTTATGTTCCCGGATTTTGCATTCCTTACGCAGTCGGGTGATTTATGGGACCCCCTTGACAGTTCGCTTTGAATAAAACTCCTCCCGCAAGGCCCAACCTTGGTTTTACCTTTTGCCTCACCACCACCTATCCCTTTCCCTTGGGTCGGCCAACCCGAGGGTCATCTTTATTTTATCCCCCCGGGCCAGTGCTTGTCTAAGTGTTGGTCCGAACTGAGCTGCCTGCGGGGCCACCTCGGGGCAACTTGAGGGCTGGTTTTACTCGTAGCTAGTCTCATCCGTTATTGCCTTGAGAACGAGATATGTGCAGCTCCTATCGGGATTGTCGGCGCATCGGGCGGCTTTGCTGGTCTTGTTTTACCATTGTCGAAATGTCTTGTAAACCGGGATTCCGAGTCTGATCAGGTTTTCCTTGGAGAAGGTCTATTCCTTCGTTGATCGCGAGAGCTTGTCATGGGCTAAGTTGGGACACCCCTGCAGGGTATAATCTTTCGAAAGCCGTGCCTGCGGTTATAGGTAGATGGGAATTTGTTAATGTCCGGTTGTAGATAACTTGACACCAGATCCGAATTTAAAATGCATCAACCGTGTGTGTAGCCGTGATGGTCTCTTCTCGGCGGAGTCCGGGAAGTGAACACGGTTTCTGTGTTATGTTTGACGTAAGTAGGAGTTCAGGATCACTTCTTGATCATTGCTAGTTGACGACCGTTCTTCTTGTTCTCTTCTCGCTCTTATTTGCGTATGTTAGCCACCATATATGCTTAGTCGCTGCTGCAGCCTCACCACTTTACCCCTTCCTTTCCCTTTAAGCTTTGTTAGTCTTGATACCCATGGTAATGGGATTGCTGAGTCCTCGTGGCTCACAGATTACTACAACAACAGTTGTAGGTACAGGTTTATGCGATGATCTTGACGCGAGAGCGATGCTTGCTTGTCCTGAGTTCTTCTTCTGCTTCTTCTTCGATCAGGGATAGGTTCCAGGTCGGCAGCCTGGGCTAGCAGGGTGGATGTCATTTGAGTTTCTGTTTGTGATTCTTCCGTAGTCGGATGATGCTCTGATGTATTGTGATGTTGTATTCGTGTGGCATTGTATGCCTTATGTATGTATCCCCATCTATTATGTAATGTTGATGTAATGATATCCACCTTGCAAAAGCGTTTCAATATGCGGGTCTATCCTTGGTGGGACCATCGAGTTCCTTTTGGACAGAGTCGCATATTGGGCGTGACAAGTTTGTATCAGAGCCTCGACCGACCCTAGGAACCCCTTCATTGTTGGTCGTTGTTGAGTCTAGAAGAAAACTATTTTGAGTCTTAGGATTATATATATCAGAGAGTAGGATTCTTTTTACTCCTCAGCCCCTTCGTCGCTTTGGTGAGGTCTCCTGACGTAGATGTTTTGTCTTTCCTCTCCTCAAATTTCACTAAAATGTTTTTAGGATCACGCGGGTATCTTGGAATCGTTCCGATGGTTTTGTGACGAGAACATTGTTCTTGGTGCCTCCTGTCTATTTATGTGGCTTTGACCCGGGGAGTTGAGCTCTGAGGTGTTGTCGTCACAATTTATCGTTGCAGTTCTGGAATACCTGAGTTTTGCCGACATCGAAAATCTCTTTTATGAAGTTGTTGGTGAGATAACCTCGACGTCACCCAGTATTGGGGAGTTCGGGAGTATTGCCATAACTCGTATAACGGATGCTTTTCGAAGGTTGAGGTACACGATTTCCGAAGGTTTCTTGGTTATGTGTTGACGGATGGATACAGCTTGGTTGTAGGTATTGTTAGTTTGGGTGAGATATATTGCTTCCCCTGTATCCCCAACACCAGATTGCATAACCAGAAAGTTTCGGGAGTTTTATAGGTGGGAATTCAAGTAGCTCTAGTTTTATCTTTCCAACAGACACATGATACGATATGGGATCTATCATATGTTTGTTTCCGGCTTATTTTGCAAGCCAATCCTTTGTTTTGTTTTGAGTTGTGGTATTCAAGTTGCTTCATTGTCAAATGTTGAATCAATACCTTTCATAAACAGTGTTCTCATATTGCCATGTGAATACTAATCCTTTTGATCATTGATGTTGTCATGTCAACTCTTTTCCAACCCGTGTGCTTCTCTTCATGTGGACCCGATCATTTTCAACACCCGTAAGATCAATTCTATGTTTTCTCAGCGGTGTTTGTTCCATATTCCCCAAGTTGCCTTTGTTTTCCCACCCTCCCACCCTTTTTCTTCAAGGACTCAGATTTCTTAATCATGTATCCTTTTATTTGTGGGAAGTCTCTTCATTCTTTTCTTTCAATGTTCTTATCCAGTGATTTCCCATGAAGATGCTCAACCGTTTCAAGTTCATTATTCTTCATTCTTCTTTCTTCTCCGGTGGATTAATTTCAAGCTTTCAGCGTCGATCATATTCCTTTCCTTGTGTCAAATGCTTTCTCATGCCGGTGCACCTCTTAATCTTTCACTTCTCGCTATTCATTTGTTCTGGAGTGCTGAAGATATCTCGGAAGACTTGTGTTTCCATTCTCAATCCGTTCAAGATATTTCGAGGTTGTTATCTCATTCAAGTCATTTTATTCAACCGGTGCAATCCCCCCCTTTCAATCAATTGTTCAACGGTGTATCGTTTAGTGGGCCCTAACCCACATGTCTTTTCCCAGGATCTTACCTGACTCTTCTAATTTTCCCGGAGTTATTCTCAATTCTTTTCAAGTGTGACATAAAAATGGATTCTATCAGTCACATGCCTTCTCCAAGATCTCGTTCAAATTCTTGTCATGGTTGACTCAACCTCTTTGCTGTCCATTCTCCCGGAGTATCTCAGTAATTTTGGTGGTGTTTCTCGTCGTCATTTGAAGACCGAAGAAGAGTTCCTCTTATATCCTTACCCGTTCTTCCAAAGATGCGTAGTTCAAGCTTGATGCCATCCTCTCATAATTGTTTTTGATTGTGAGAATTCTTTTCTTACCATCCAGAGAATTTCATGAGTTGTTTCCATTTCTTTCCTCCAAAGGCCATCATGTCATAATTCTTCTTTCTCAGCCTTCAGCTCTCGTTCTCCAAATCTTAACGGTGCATCGTTCAAATATCCTCTATTCAGCTCATGATCTCTTCGTTCACTTGTATCTAAATCCCCTCAAGTATATTCATTCGTTTTTTCCAATTCTTCCCAGTGAATTGTGCCTTTGATACGTTCATTTTCAATTCTTACGGCGGTTTGTTCAAGATTTCACTTCCTTCATTATCATATCAATTCATTCGTTCTTTCCAATCCTACCGGTGGTTCGTTGAAGACCTTCACAAGTTTGCGCCATATCTCTTTTAATCCTTTCTATGAGAATAAGTAGTATGACAAATCCATTGCTTGTCATCAATTTAATTTGATGAAGGATAAGCACACAATAAATGTTATTCTTATTTCCTCAAGGTCATTCAATTCTTTTCTTCCGGAGATTGTTCATGATGAAGTAATTCTTGGTTCTAGTGATCATCTTTTCTTTCCGGAGTTCCAAGTTCTCTCGGCTATATCATCGCGAAGCTCCATCTAAATCATTGCAAGGCTTCACCTTGTGTTTCCAACTTCCCTTTCTTTCTATCATCCTTTTATTACTAGAGTTCTTCATGGAAGATCTACATGATGGTTCATCAAGGATTCTTTTTCATTCTTCAATTCTTCTTCAAGATTTCTCTTGAAGTTATGACCCGCTAAGCTATACTCTAAAATAAACATGGTGCTCAACACATGTTTTGTTTTGAGGAGCTCAAGTTTTCTTCTCCTTGCATTTTGAAGTGCAATCCTTTCTACCATATCTTTTGAGGTGGTGTTATGTCACTCTTGACAATTTCATTCATGTTTCTTGATTCATATGTTCTCAACAATGAGGTAGTTAAACCCATCAACTCCTTCGAGCATGAGTTCTTCTCAGTCCATCAATCTCTTCATTGGAGTTATCTTGTGTCAGATTTCACTTAAAGCCTTCCCTAAGGAATGTTGCTATTTGTGGTGCTTATCAATGATCCAAGTTTTCTCCTATCCTCTCGGCGAAGGCAGTTTTCAGCTCTTCTTGTTGACCTGAATCCAATCTATTGTTTTTCGTTAGTGGCAGAATGTCATCTCATAGTCTTGAGATGTTTCCATAAGCCCACTACAAACTTGTGTTTTTCGTTGTTGGTCTTCCAACAACTTTGTTCTAACCTTCTTGGAAGGGTGCTTTCCAAGCTCATTTGTGGCACAAGTTGGCATTTTCTCCTCCATCTGTTATTCCAATGATCTATCTTCTATTCTTTCTTCCGGAGGCATTGTAATGTTGCTCCCTTCACTCATCTTCTTGAATTGAGGATCATGTTCTTTTCGTGCTTATCCATTTAACCGGAGTGTTGTGTTCTCATTCAAGTTCTTTCATCTTATCAAGTTTTGCCTCCTTCCTCAATTGGAGTGCTGCCCAAATTATATCAATCTTATTCCTTCTCCATCTAGTTTTAACCGGAGTGGTTTCAATATCTATCTCATCACTAAATCTACAAGGTTCTCGAATGTTCCTTGTTCCTCTTTTCTAACGAGTGTTTTCAACTTTGTTCATCTTTGTTGTTTTTCTTTCTTCATTTTGCTCAACCTCTCAAGGTTCATGGTTTCACTCGTTTGTCGAAGAAGCAACTTAGTTTTACCTCTTCTCTTCCTCTTCCTTTTCCCTTCGGTGCCATCCTAGATCTCGCGACGAGATCCTCTCGTAGTGGTGGAGTGTTGTAACGCCCCGGATTCGATGCGCCAGGTGTCCTTCAGTTATTCGCCGTCGTTGCCATGTCATTTGCTTGCGTGTTGCATATTGTCATGTCATCATGTGCATTTCATTTTGCATACGTGTTCGTCTCATGTATCCGAGAATTTTCCCCGTTGTCCGTTTTGCAATCCGGCGCTTCTATGCCCTCCGGTGTTCCCGTTTCGTCTCTCATTGTGAGCGGGTGTTAAACGCTCTCGGAATGACCCGAGCCTTGCCAAGCGGCCTTGGTATAGCACCGGTAGACCGCCTGTCAAGTTTCATGCCATTTGGAGGTCGTTTGGTACTCCAACGGTTAACCGGGTAACCGTAAAAACCTCCTTCTCTTTGCAGCACAACACCCCTCCAAAGTGGCCCAAAACCCATCTAATTCCCCTCCATGCTCTCGGTCGTTCGATCACGATCGCGTGGCCGAAAACCGCTCCTCATTTGGACACTCCTAGCTCCCTCTACCTATAAATCTGTGATCCCCTACGAAAATTCCGCAGATCAAACCCTAGCCCCGCTGCTCCCCACGCCGCCGGACACGTCCGCCCGCCGCCGCAGCCAACCCGTGAGCGCCACGTCGCGCGCCACCTCTCTCTCTCCCCGCGCCTGTCACGGCC